>NW_015602064.1:0-460 GCF_001515605.1 Sinocyclocheilus anshuiensis | reverse complement strand
GTGTGTGTGTGTGTGTGTGTGTGTGAGAGCTGTAATTATTGTCTGCCTAGGTGTCAGTTGGACTCTGTAATTAATGCTGCTTTGCTAATATTAGCGCATGTGTTTAATTATTCATATGTGACCGTGTGTGTGTGTGTGTATTGTGTGTCAGCTGTAATTAAGAGTGTTTTAACGGCTCAGATCTCACGACTGTGTGACATTTCAGCTCAATCTCAGACATTCATCTTAACGTGACACAAGCTTCACATGTAAAGAATCACACGACAACACGTTTCACCACAAATACGATATTGTATCTATAAATCAAGCTTATTACTAGCACCATTGAAGAATTTTGCCATTAATTTAGACATTTCCTTCAAACTGTCAACACGTGTAAAAAATCTAATTCTCAGACACAATATTTACCATTTTAAATTAATATCTGCATTAATTGAATTTACTGCAACAAATAATACTT
>NW_015602063.1:0-460 GCF_001515605.1 Sinocyclocheilus anshuiensis | reverse complement strand
GATGCTGAAAATACAGCTTTGATCACAGAAATAAATTAGATTTTAGAATATTTTCAAATAGAAAACAGTTCTTTTAAATTGCAATAACATTTCGCAATTTTACTGTTTTTACTGTATTTTTGATTCCATAAATAGAGCCTTAGTGAGCAGAAGAGACTTCTTTGCCGATTCCAAACTTTTGAACGGTTGTGTTAATATATTTAGACTGAAAATATACTAAAAATGGCCAAAACTTAAGATGAAATATGAGCATAATGAAAATACATTATTGCAAATATAGTTTAAAATTAGCAATACGTTTTTTTAAAATATTTCTGCCATGTGGGACACGCACACACCTCCACTCTGCCTCGACGTGCTGCTGTTCATATTTCTGCTCCACCTCTGCTACGGTGAGGTTTGGGTGCAGCCAGTGAACCTCGTCTGATTTGAGGTGTTTGAGCAGCAGACCGTAGCATTC
>NW_015602062.1:0-460 GCF_001515605.1 Sinocyclocheilus anshuiensis | reverse complement strand
ATATATATATATATATATACACATTTATATATACATATATTTTAGCATTGTGAAATTTATTTACTTAAAATCATAGCTGCAGCACTAATATTTTGTGTTTATGTATTATCAAATGTGCAACATAAAAACACTTGTCTATGATGCCTAATTATTGTCAAAACTCATGCAAATAAGATTTGAGACATTTTTTTTATTTTATTTAATTTTTTAATAAAATGGTCACATTTTAGTTTGGGGGACCAATTCTCACCATTAACTATTAACTAGGACCTTTGCTTCAAAAAATTCCTAATTTGCTACTTATTAATAGCTAGTAAGGTATAAAAAATGCTGGGTTAAATACAACCCAACACTGGGTAAAATATGGACAAACACAGCAATCGGGTTCTTTTGACCCAGTGGTTGGGTTAAATGATTAACCCAACCTTCTGGGTAGTAACCCAAATGCTGGGTCAAAACA
>NW_015602061.1:0-460 GCF_001515605.1 Sinocyclocheilus anshuiensis | reverse complement strand
CCAACATCACGTTTGTTTTACATTTTACATTTGCCTTGATTTGCATCCAGCCGTTTATCCCGCTGTCACCAGCTCCTCTCAGTAGCGTTCCTATCTGTTCTCCCTCAGGTCACACACACAAAGTTGGAGAACAATGTGTCATAAGCATTTCCATGTCCTGCTGTATGTTCTCATAACCTGCACCACAGGCCTCTTTGATATTACAGAGGGTCTACAGAGTGACGTAATTTCCATCCTCTGTATGTACTGTATCCGTGGACAGTGGAGTGTCTTTTATTTATGTCATGCGATTGGCTTTTCAGCTATGTGTTGTGCATGTTGCGATGTGACAGCCTGCAGGTCAATCAGAGTTCAGATGTTGTCTCTGCTCAAGTGAATATGCAGAAGGTGAGAGAGGTATGAGTGGGTTGACACATCAATCAGGTTTATATTGGCATTAAAATACTAAGTGATTTACACA
>NW_015602060.1:0-460 GCF_001515605.1 Sinocyclocheilus anshuiensis | reverse complement strand
TAAACCGCATAAACACATTGCATTACACCAAATACACAAAGTAATCTTCTTTTTAGCAACATCATATGACCCCTTTAACAATTCAAACAGTGTTTATTTAAACCTCAAATTGTTTTAGCATTGCAAAACATAAAATGCACCAACTGAAAGAAACAAACCAAAAAAAAGAAAAAAAAAATTGTAACAGCAGCAACACACAAACTTTTTTGCTGAATTTGATTTTTTTAGACTTTATTTCGAACATCTAAAATAAAAACAATACAACACAATACAAAACAATTTAAAATTCTACATGTCCAAAAAATATTGCAATTCTATAAATAATTGCTCTTTGTTACATTTGCGCCTGATGGCCGCTCACACATCAGATGTACTTGAGTGTGGAAACTCCACAAGAACAGCATATATCAAAGTCAAAGAGGTAAGGTCAGAGGGCATGTTCATACAACTTTTTCTTTTT
>NW_015602059.1:0-460 GCF_001515605.1 Sinocyclocheilus anshuiensis | reverse complement strand
TGTAAACAAACAATATTTTTGGTGCTCCACAGAAAAAAGTCATAGCTGATGAGGGTCAGCAAATGGGTCAACTATCACTTTAACACAAAATCAAAACCAATCATATTTACTTTCTTAACACAAGTTCCTTGTTATACTGAGTCACATTATGAAAGCAAAATGTTTTGCGAATGCTGTTGCAGATTGAATTTGTATCCGTTTAGTGGTGCAGAAATCACACACTTGACTTTTTAATGCAAACTGAACAAATAAACAAATCTCTCAACGTGCAAATCAAACAAAACTGCTAGCGTTAAATGTAACAAGCACGTGAACTACATACACAAATAAACACTAAATGACATCGGCGACTACAAAGGGAAGGACAGACAGTTAATCCAAGGGGGAGGGTAACAGACAGACAACACTGAGAAGGTTTCACAGATGTCTTGCATACCTCGTGCTTCCTCTGCTTCTACGG
>NW_015602058.1:0-460 GCF_001515605.1 Sinocyclocheilus anshuiensis | reverse complement strand
GGACAGTTTGCTTATGTTAGTCCACCAAGATCCAATCAAAATGTATCAAACCTTTGTCCACTACTGTGGTCAGAGAGAGGCCCTGCCATAAACTGGGCCCTGGAATGTGCTGTTCACTACATATCCTCCCTGATCGAGGACCTGAAGTCGTTGAACTGGGCGATGCACTGAAGAGGGAACAGCAGGAACAAAACACAGACCTCACCTCCTCCTTCTGACCACTGGCATTAAAAGTAGAATTTGGCTCAATTCTTCATTGGAATTATTTCTAATCAGGTTAAAAGCATTCTGGAGAAGGTTCCTATAGGTGACAGAAATTAAGTTTTCCTAAAGATAGCTAAAAGGCTATGTCTAAGATCTCTAAAGAGAGTATCAAGGTAAGAGTAAACATAAAAAAAATTTGAGCAGATTTAGCAGGAAGCCAGTTCCTTAAATGTCTGGGCTGACGTAATCAGAATCC
>NW_015602057.1:0-460 GCF_001515605.1 Sinocyclocheilus anshuiensis | reverse complement strand
AGAGCTGGTTATTCTGGGGAAGTCTTCTGTGACCCACATGGAAACGCTACTTTCATCAGCCGAGCTCAGAAAGAGGAATGAGCATGACATGAATGTTCCAGTTAAACACCTCTGAAATGTCTCTGGATTTAATATGTCATATGAAATCTTCATCCTGCTGAAATCAGACTGATGGTTCATGGTCTAGCAGGCTGAAGCTTTCATCCATTGAATGGCAGGGATTAAACGCTGGCCTGTCACTCTAGGTGTGCTGGGATTGCAAAATTGACCCTGACGCTCTTACGAATGTAAACCCTGTTTGATCACATTTCATAATCATATACTGTAAGACTTTTTCTTTGAAATGATGAGACTGCATTGTTTACTAGTGAACATAAATGACTCTGTGGAGTCTTTTAGACTGTTCATATACTTGCAAGTTAAAGGGATAGTTCACCCAAAAATGAAAATTAGCCCATGA
>NW_015602056.1:0-460 GCF_001515605.1 Sinocyclocheilus anshuiensis | reverse complement strand
TTGTATTGTGAAAAGCGCTGTACAAATAAACTTGAATTGAAATTGAATTGAAGAGATTTAATTCATTCCTCCGTTAATTCCATCTCAAATTTCCCAAGTCTGTTTAGCAGCGACTCCCACCAGTTAATGAACATTTTTTTAACGACTGAACGTCTGAGTTTGTCCAGATAATCCATGCAAACAGATTCTGTTTAACAACCGTGACCACTTTTAGATTCACACTAGCATTTTGGCTCCTGTTTGGCAGAAGCAGGACACTAAACTGACTTTATCGTTGCTCCCGAACCGCCCGCTCGCCGCATAGAAACTACTGCTGTAAAAGTGAACAGATTTGTGTCTAGGTACGAGTGAGACTGCCAATGGGCATGAAATCCACAGCCCCCGGAGATGATACAAGATCAGCGTCATAAAAGCCCAGATGGCTGATAGCCTGTGGCAGACCTGCAGGACTATAGATGGC
>NW_015602055.1:0-460 GCF_001515605.1 Sinocyclocheilus anshuiensis | reverse complement strand
TTTCACTCATTGCCTTTTTATGTCTTTTGTTTGGAATTGGCACCTGTCCCAGAAAAAGCTCCGACACCGCACCACCCTCCCGCTCTCCTTTCAGAGAGAGAGAGAGGGAAAGAAGAACTGTATGTGTGCGTATGAGAGAGGGAAGGCAAAAGAGAGAGAGAGGGTGGTGCTAAAGTGATAGAACTCCAGGTGCCTCCCTTCTCCGAGACACGCAACAAGCAGGGAGAATACAGCCATTTTCAAAGCTCAGCAACGGAAAGGATCCGTTAACCCCTGGCGAGGATGAGAAATGCCACACACCTCCGGCTGCCGTAAATGCTCCGTTTGAAAGAGTCTCGAGGTGACGAAACCGCAGAAGAATACAGCGACCAGGTTTAGGGAAGTGGTGAAAAAGACGTGCTGGAAAAACTGAAGCGGCAGAGAAGCAGCTTGAGCCAATCGGTTGTGCTACAGGGTTAAA
>NW_015602054.1:0-460 GCF_001515605.1 Sinocyclocheilus anshuiensis | reverse complement strand
GATCTCCTAAATCATCATGTGATTTCTTAAATCAAGATGGCTCCTTGTTCCAACGTTGCTAGCTTGGCATTGAAAATGGTCAACATGTGACCAAAACGTTTGCTTTGTTGCCTTGTTTTTTTCAGTGAATTGCTTGCTTTCATCTTGCTTGTGACTTTTTTTTATTTTTGAGGGAGTGTGCAGACTTTTTTCAAGTATTTTACTTTTTGGGAAACTTTCTGTGGAACATAAATGTTCATTTGAGAAATTTATTTTTTTTTGTTGTTGTTGTTGTTTTTTTTATAATAGAAGTCAACGGTAACCAAAATGGTTTTATTCTTCACAATTTCTGTCACAGAAGAGATCATTTAAAAGCAGTAAATTTACTTTACTTTCTGTTGTCCTTTTGCATTATTACACCTTTTTTGCAATTGACTACTGTAAAGCTGCTTTGACACAATCTGTATTGTTAAAAGTGCTA
>NW_015602053.1:0-460 GCF_001515605.1 Sinocyclocheilus anshuiensis | reverse complement strand
TGTTATTTCTGCTCTCATTTACCAAAAACAAAGAAACACATGGCTAATGCATTAAAAAAAGTGTTTATTATTACTGGTCATGAAAATACTCAGTATTGTTTTGAACACATTTCTGAGTGTTGTGATCACTTACAGCTGAACTCACCATTATAACAGATGAAATGCATTATTGTACTACAGTCTGCATCATGCCATTTTCCTTTATGATCATTCACACAATTCTGTCCATTCCCACAATCCATGTAAACACAGTCTCCATCTCCATCTGGTTGTCGGTGTGGTTCAGTGTCCCAGTTCCTATACTGAGTCTCATGTGCTGTGTAGAAGGCAGGGTCACTCAGAGACCATATCCATGAGTCTGTACTCTTCAGCCCAATCCAGACACGATCAGAGCTACTCTTTATGAGCTGTTCAATGTCATTCTGTTCTTGTATGTCATTGATAGTGACCAGATCTGTGT
>NW_015602052.1:0-460 GCF_001515605.1 Sinocyclocheilus anshuiensis | reverse complement strand
CAATTCTCACTCTATAACACAAAATTATGAGTTTATATTGCACAATTCTGACTTTATAACTCACAATGCATCTCAATTATGAGATAAAAAGTTGCAATTATCTTTTTTGGCAATAACTTTTTTATTCAGTGGCAGAAACAAGTTTCCATGAAAAGGTGACTGAAAGTGTTAAAAATACTCTACCCTTTATTATTTCATCCTAAACGCTTTACTGTCATTATACAATGACAATGAATGCAGCTCAAAGAAATTCACATTTCTACATGTACAAATATAATTACATACTGTATCTAAATCCATCTTGGGGAAAATTTGGTGCTGTTCATTTGATCTAAAAAGCAACAACAGAAAGCTAGCAGCTCTTGCATCTGCGGCCATTTTCTGTCTTGGCACAATCTTAGTTGCAAGCAATAACAGCAATGTTTAAAGGGGTCATATGATGCGATTTCAAGTTTTCCTT
>NW_015602051.1:0-460 GCF_001515605.1 Sinocyclocheilus anshuiensis | reverse complement strand
TGATGCCAAAGGGGATGTCATCCACAGCCTCTGCGGTTTTAATGAAGGCCTTGGCATCTTCTGATTCAACATCCTGCAGAGAGACAGAAAAAAAAACTAACAATAATAATAATAATAATAATAATTAAAAAAAAAAAAAGCACCCAAAACTAAACTAGCTGAAGAAAAGAATGACATTTACCTTAAAGAACCCAATGACTGCAACCTCATTATCAGCAATAAGAGACTCTGCCTGTGTCACATCAGTTATAGTAGTAGCTGCAGGGCCAGTTCGCTTTTTCAGCCAGTTGACGATGTCATCAGCCTGTCGGCCAGCTGTAGACAGAGCATGAGCATGAACATGTCATAGTGAGACAAAGGAACCTGGTGGTATCAAGCAAACTCTTGTACATGTACAGAAAAAAAGTGTCATAGCTAGGCCTGTCGCAATAATCAATATATCGACTTATCGCGTAATATA
>NW_015602049.1:0-455 GCF_001515605.1 Sinocyclocheilus anshuiensis | reverse complement strand
GTGTGTGTGTGTGTGTGTGTGTGTGTGTGTATATATATATTAATTCAAAAATCAGTATCAGACATTTTTAACAGTTCATGCTGCTCACTTCCCCTATTTACCAGTACCTTTGCTGTCATCTAATGCTCAATTTAAACATAATTTAAACATGTACTATTAATTTAAAAAAAAAGTTCAATATAAAATACAATTTCATATTCAATATTTTATTTAAATATACAATTTTTCATATTTTACAGTATAATGCTGTGATTCACTTGTCGCATTTAAAACAACTGATTTTAGTGTTTAGTTTTTTATTTTACATTTAATATAGAAATTGATTACAGACTATTTACTGGTTACTGGCCATGAAAATAATTATCAACTTATTAGCCTGAATTTTAATAGTGATGCATCCCTGTTGCATATACAGGTGCATCTCACTAAATTAGAATGTCGTGGAAAAGTTAATT
>NW_015602048.1:0-455 GCF_001515605.1 Sinocyclocheilus anshuiensis | reverse complement strand
TATATATATATATATATATATATATATATATATATATAATTCTAATATATTTGTGTAATATATAATTATATTTTATATGAATATATAATTATGTAATGTCAGTATTTGTTGCGCTGCCTTCATTAAAAAAGGTCTCATTAAAAAGTTATCAATTCTATCTTGATTTAAATTCATGTTGAACTTGTAATGCATCAAAACTATTGGTGAGACTTGTTTTTCATACAAAGCTGTAACTACTTATTAAAGTATAAGGTGATTATGTTTTTCTGCAAGTATCTGCTGATATCGATTTGATAATGTTTCAAAATGTGACTACAATGACAACTAATTTTAAAATTGTTTGCATGTGTAAAACAGCACTGTTGTATGGGCTTGGCTGCATTACAATGGCTGCGCTCTCCTCCCTGTTAGACTGGGGAGTCCTTCAGGTACAATATGAACTACTGGAATAACTG
>NW_015602047.1:0-460 GCF_001515605.1 Sinocyclocheilus anshuiensis | reverse complement strand
GAGAAAAATGGCACTATCGGAGCCGATACCCGATATGAATATCGGCTCGGCGCATCCCTAATATATTCAATGAAATATCTTTCCTAAAATTACAGTGGGTGCAAAAAGTATTAAGCTACATAAATATATCGATTTCATATTAGATAGAAAAACATAACCATGTGCATTTGATGGTTTTTGTAATGACTTTTAATCAACTACTGTCCATTTTTAGTGGATGCAAGTCGTTTTTTTTTCATCAGCCATTACTCCAGGGTTTAGTGTCTTATGATTTGTGAAAATTGTTTCTACACCATTTTTTTTCAGTGCAGTTACAAGCAGTTCTGTTGCTAAATATTTTTGGTGAAACCATGATAAGTTTTTTTGGGGGGAAATGGAGATTTCTGATAGATGAGAAGTGAAATCCTCTTGCTCCTCTGTGACTGGGAATGCTACATGTCTGTATCTCTTTTGCTTTTAT
>NW_015602046.1:0-460 GCF_001515605.1 Sinocyclocheilus anshuiensis | reverse complement strand
TGGATTAGATATTTAAATTGTATTCATATTTCACACAATTTAATCAATATGGTACAATAGCCGCTTTTCCACTGTTGGGCCAGTGCGAGGCAGTGCTTTCAATGGGCGGGGCGGGGCGAATAGCCCCAGACCTGTAGCACCGAGCCCAAAATCACACTGCGTTTCCACCGTCGGGCCAGAAGCTCTGCTGCACTTTACTAAAACCCGCCTTTACACACCTTTTTGGGACAACTTCATGCAACCATTATTTCAGTTAACAGAAAACTAATCAGAAATAAATCACTGGAGCTAGCGAGATCACAAAATGAACAGGATAAAAGCGGCGCTTGTTTGCAGTTTTTATTGTTTACTTAAAGATTTAAATCCAAAAGCATCAGTGTTTTACACAGTGATACATTGATCATAATGAAATAATTTTTCAGGACTGAAAATTAGCCACACAGAAATAAAGTGGTATTTA
>NW_015602045.1:0-460 GCF_001515605.1 Sinocyclocheilus anshuiensis | reverse complement strand
TGTAAAAGTTGTCATTGAACATGTTTGTGTTTGTTGTTCTCGTTTGTCTTGAGCGCGCGCTGATTCGAGCGATTCGAATCACTGAATCATTTTGCGAATGACTCGGTTCAGATTATTCGGATTCTCAGTTTCTCTCACTTCTGTCCAGTACTTGAACTATGTATTTATTCACGATATATGGAGCGAAATGAGAGACGCACCTTTTCAGTTATTAAATTGAGGATGCGCTTTACTCACAAAAATAACGCTAAATAAAGTATTGCAGCATAAGATTGATTCATTTACTTTACGTAGCTTGTAAAAACGTGTAAATTAATAGAACAGTTTGCATTGATTTAAAAAATTAAAGACACAAACCTTTCTTCAGCCGAATCACAACAAAAGCAGGGAGTGAGTTATGGCTAGAAGCGGCGCTGCTTTATGACGTCACATCGCCAGAGCAAAATAAAAGTCCCGTTTA
>NW_015602044.1:0-460 GCF_001515605.1 Sinocyclocheilus anshuiensis | reverse complement strand
GTAAACTCCAAAAGTAATAAAAACAAACCACACATAATATGTTTTATGAAACTCCAAAACAACATTGCCGGCATCCATCTTCAAAGATTATATTCTGACAGGGGAAACATGCCATTGGGTTTAACAGCAATAAATGCTCAGAGCATATATTTTTTTCTTATCTTCCGCTGTTCGTTTTGCTGTTTTCTTTTTGCATCCCTGTCCGTGGGTGGAAAGGCAATTCCATTTGCTATGATGGTCCACTGAAATCTGAAAGTAAAGTTTGTAGCTCTAGTTTTTAAGCGAGCAAAGCTTTTCTTGCGTGAACACACATATGAAATTGATCCAGTTGGAATCAGGTACTAATGCCAGCTCAGCGCTCTGCCGTGTTAATCCCCTGAAATACAGTGGATTTAAGTGTGGAAAGCTAATTTCTCTCGCCGTAATAGATGAAAGAATTTGAGCGGCACAGTGTCACAAG
>NW_015602043.1:0-460 GCF_001515605.1 Sinocyclocheilus anshuiensis | reverse complement strand
TTCATGTATTTATGTCCTCATTAGTGAGACGGCAGACGCTAATATTACCGTAAGCGTCACGCGCGCTTCAGTACAAGTAGTAAACAAAACCGCGCATCTGCACCATTCATAACAGAGACATGCAGAATTCATATTTAAAGTCTTTTTGCGGCTTAATATTTACAAATATGAGTGGGAGTGTGCTCACTTGTGTATGCGTTTGTGTGTGTGTGTGCATCGGGGCTGAACTCCGCTGTGCGCGATACAGAGAGAATGTATTCTATGTAGCGTAGAGACAGAAATGACATGCCGCCGTGTAAATAAGATAAATAACAAGGCTATTTAGTTTGTTTAATAAAAGAACAAGTTATTGACCTGTTCTATAGGAAAGGGAACTTTAAATGACTTCTGTTGTGATCTGGCGCCATAGAGAAAATAAAATTAAATAAAATTAACTTGACCTTTAAGGGGGGTGGGGGGT
>NW_015602042.1:0-460 GCF_001515605.1 Sinocyclocheilus anshuiensis | reverse complement strand
ATCAATGATAAATGGTGCAAACACATAATCAAGAACACTGCATGTTCTTACTGGAGCCAGACCTTCTTGATGAGGTATCCATTCAGGTGAACATCACAGGTGGTCTGATGAGGGGAACCAAGGGGTATTACGTTTGCAAATCTCTGGGTTTCATGGATCACAGCGTCTGTATATGATAAGTTCTTCCTGTCTTCCGCCACTGGCTGACGTCCACCGATCACTCGGTCAATCTCATCTTGAACCCTGGCTACGTTAAATGAACAAGAAAGACCACAGTATGAGAGTTTATAACATCATTACTGAATACTTGACTGTGGTTGACACTTTGCATGGGATATAATTAGATTTGCAGACTTGCATTATTCAAATTGTTATAAAATAATGCAATACTCCTGCATTTAGATGCAGCCATACCTTGTATTTCAGGGTATTTGGCCATGAGAAGAAGACCCCAGCGTAG
>NW_015602041.1:0-460 GCF_001515605.1 Sinocyclocheilus anshuiensis | reverse complement strand
TATATATATATATATATATATACTGTATATACACACACAATAAATTAACAATATGGATGTATTACTAGCATGCAACAATTTACATATTCATAGCTTTAGTAATAACTCTTTACAAAATCTTATAATAAATTAGTCAAAAAAATTAACAAACTATTACATTTTAGAAGCTGTCAGTATCAATATATGTACAGAATGTATGTGTGCTATGAATCACACTTTATATACAAATATATATGAATACTAATGAGATTATGTTGAACGATTAGAAGGTTCGATCTTTCATAACAAATGTGCAAACACAGCTTCACATCATGTGACACTTGAGTTGATACATTATAAATATGACTAAGCCACGTCTAAATATACTGTAAATGACTTATAAGGCACCATTTCCACTATATGAGCAAAACTATACCAAAACTTAAAGGGGTCATATGATGCTTTTTTAAAGATCATTATT
>NW_015602040.1:0-460 GCF_001515605.1 Sinocyclocheilus anshuiensis | reverse complement strand
AGATCCGTCTCAGTGGTTGAAGCAGATGTGCTGTCAGCTTCAAACAGCGTGCAGCTGAGCACACGTAATCAGAACGGACTCCGTACCTGATGTTTGTAAGGTGCCATTTACAGCTGTGTGGAGGAAGCTGTAGGGGCGTGAACAGCTGGGAACGTGGCGTATGTGGTGTTCCCGTTACTCTTAAAGGACGGCTTCTGATCCAGAGGAATCACTGATTCCACCTCAAGCTCTCAGACGGATTTCAATCCGTCAATTCCTCGGAGAAATCAAGTAGGCGGCATAAAGCGAAAAGGATTTGGTGAAATAAACATTACTAACTGTCAAATAAATCACTTATCCAAATATCGCCTTAAAAGAAATGTTCACGCCGCAACACGGTTCGGTGGATTGAAGCCTTGATAATTCCCTCAAGTCGCTGCAGCATTTAAGACAGCTTATCACGTTAAAACAAAGAGAGAAG
>NW_015602039.1:0-460 GCF_001515605.1 Sinocyclocheilus anshuiensis | reverse complement strand
GGAGATGGTCTTCAGGTTGGTGACCACTTGAGTCTGGTCCTCTTTAGACTACAGGAAGAGACGAGAGGAGAAGACATCGTTCAGCTATCCACTCATTCATTCATCTATCAATCAATCAAGTGTCAAATGACTCTCTCAGGATCTCATGCTCATGAAAAACTAGCACATTTTTTACATTTGTCACTTGTATCAGTAACATATGATATGACACATCAAATGATTCTATAGCTAGAGTAATCCGGCAGTAGGTTATGAGTGTAAGTGCTATAGTCTTGATAAAATACATTTGACTGTCCACACCTGTGACTGTCCAGCCATGTCCACTCCAGCCTGCAGGAAGTGATTGAAGTCTTGTCCGAACTTCCCGGAGGCTTTGGCCAGGTCCTGGGTGGTGCCACGTGACGCCTGCACCAGCTCATTGGCTGACTGGTTCAGTCCGGCCGCCGCCTCGTTCAGATTC
>NW_015602038.1:0-460 GCF_001515605.1 Sinocyclocheilus anshuiensis | reverse complement strand
GAGCTACAGGCTCTCTGCACTAATGTTTAATCACATGCCTCCACACGGGCGGAGAGCGAGCTGTTTGATCAGGCTGAATCTTCTGGGCCCTGTAACGCTGCTCTGTACAGGGCCAGCAGGGAGACATTGGACATCTGCTGGCTGACAGAGAACAATGCCCGCTGCTGGTGATCTAAAGACATGCCATTTCCTGTCTATGGCAATGGCAGATAAGAGCGTATGCACACAAGAGTAGCCACTATAAGTTTATTGCCACACTAAGGAGCCACACTTTCCCACTGTTAAATTGTTGTTGATTTTAATTATGACTCTTATGGCTCCAGAATGTTCTTTTTTACGACCTTCTCAGGCAAATGAAAGGTAACAACTCATTGGTTAAATAGGCCTTGGTCCATCCTTCCTTTTACTTAATGGTGTGGGAACTTATTAAGCTGATTTATACAGAGAATGGCTGTTGGGA
>NW_015602037.1:0-459 GCF_001515605.1 Sinocyclocheilus anshuiensis | reverse complement strand
ATTTTGGAACCGAAAGCTGAGGTTATCCGCTCGCTTATCCTCAAATGTACCCGGGTATGTCACATAACCTGCTTTTTGGAATACACCCACGATATCAAAATAATGACAACAGCAAACACGTCTCACACAAAACATAAACATACTCTAAATTTTCAAACATAATATACATACCTGAGAAACACTATCTTTTCTCTCAAAGGGCCTTTTGGGGTCTTTGAGGAGCAGAATCTCTTCATCTTTAAGGGTATGTACATGTAGTGATCTAAGCAACTCCATCATCTCAGTGGAGAGGGACGTCAGTGTCTGTGGGCATCAAATACACAACTGTAGGATCCAACAAAGGATACTGCCCCCAATTTGTGCAAACAAATTATAAAGAAATTGAATAATATCTATCTATCTTTATATATACATACACACACACACACACACACACACACAGAGTTCTGGCATGAAACT
>NW_015602036.1:0-460 GCF_001515605.1 Sinocyclocheilus anshuiensis | reverse complement strand
CACCCACTCCCATTCCCCCCGGCAGCAGCATGTGCTCCATGCCCGCCCGCTTGAGCAGCGCAGCTGCCTGGGCAAAGTGCAACAGGCCGTTCTGTCCCTCCAGCACCTGCTCCAAGGTTCGGTCCAGCTTGCTCGGCACCAAGGCCGAGGCGGAAGGCTGCTGCGGCTGCTGCTGGGTGGGCTGGGGCTTGGCCGCGTGGATCTTGGCCTGCCCGTTGTGTTTCAGTCCGTTGGCGGTCTGGGGGCACGCGGCGGTGTACTGCGAGAGGGTGCGAGACCTCTTCAGGCTCTTGCTGAGGGGCTCGCTGATGATGCCGCTCCGGTTGCGGCGTTCGATAACGGGGCTGTCCTCCCCACAACTGCGCTTGTCCTGGTCCTGGTCCGTGTCCTGGTCCTGGGACTTGGGTGTCCGGCTGCCCTCCGGCTGTCCGCCAGACATGGTCCAGCCCCGGGGTGTGAG
>NW_015602035.1:0-460 GCF_001515605.1 Sinocyclocheilus anshuiensis | reverse complement strand
GAGTGTTCTAGATGGTTGCCAAGGCATTGTTATACAATCTCTAGAGTGTTCTAAATGGTTGCCAGGGTTATGTAATCCCTGGAATGTTCTGGGTGGTTGCCAAGGCATTGCTACACTATATCTAGAGTGTAGAATCTAGATAGTTATCAAGGTTATGCAATCTCTAGAGTGTTCTGGGTGGGTGCCAAGGCATTACTATGCAATCTCTAGAGTGTTCTAGATAGTTCCCTGGGTTATGCAATCTCAAGACTGTTCTAAATGGTTGCTAGGGATATGTGATCGCTGGAGTGTTCTGGGTGGTTGCCAAGGCATTGCTACACGATATCTGGAGTGTTCTAAATGGTTGCCAGGGTTATGCGATCTCTAGAGTCTTCTAGATAGTTGCCAGGGTTATGCAATCTCTAGAGTGTTCTGTGTGGTTGCCAAGGCATTGCTATGCGATCTCTAGAGTGTTCTAGAT
>NW_015602034.1:0-460 GCF_001515605.1 Sinocyclocheilus anshuiensis | reverse complement strand
GTGATCGCACAACTGCTCTCGCGACTGGGCCATGATGAGCCAGTCATCGAGATAGTTAAGGATCCTGATGCCCACTTCCCGCAACGGGGGTAGGGCGCCCTCTGTGACCTTCATAAATACACCTCCTGTAGAAGAGCCTCTCTGGGCCATCCGTGTCAGGGCCGCTTCGTCATCTTCTTGGAGGACTTAGGGGCCGGCTGTGACACGGGGGGGCGCAGCACTCCTGCGGGGGCTCGACGCGCCGGCCTCGACGAGGTCTCCGCACGGGATGGAGCAGCTCTAGAGGCCGCAGGAGGGCGCCCTCGACGACGGGCAGGCTGAGGCGTGGCCAGCGGCGGAGCGGTGGCAGCTGGAGGATCACGCTTGGGGCAAGATGTGCTGGATCACCTCAGTCTGTCGCTGCACTGCCGAAAACTGCTGGGCAAAGTACTCGACAGTGTCGCCGAATAGCCCAGCCTGG
>NW_015602033.1:0-460 GCF_001515605.1 Sinocyclocheilus anshuiensis | reverse complement strand
TGCAAATTATAGTGTGCACTGGAAAATTGTAAGTTTTTTAACAATCTTTTTGCAGTACCATGTAATGAAAAGATAATTAGCACAACAAAGAAAATCGTCCTCTGCTTCATTATTAACCTGTTGTCAAAAGAAGTTGTGGTAGAAATGCTGCAGACGGGGAGGAGTGGAGGTATTTGTGTTTCTAAATAGAGTGTGATGAGAAATACTTTGCATACTTGGGGTGCCATCTAGTGGCTGAAACAAAGAGAAAGGTGAACCACCTGAAATCTCTAAATCTCAGAACTCTCACTGACTCTCTTGCAGCCCAGTCAGTGCTTCAGTTGCCACTGTCTAAAAGAAAACACATTTGTTACTGTAAGCTACTATAGTCAGGTTGATACATACATTCATTGATTTTTTTTCTTGAATAGAACCAATCTATTTACAGTAGATGTTAGCACATTTTAATCTGCCTGGCAAA
>NW_015602032.1:0-459 GCF_001515605.1 Sinocyclocheilus anshuiensis | reverse complement strand
TCAGAATCTGCTTGATAATACAGCAGCAAATTATCACAAAACCTTTTCTATTCATTTTCTATATATTTTTTTCATAACTAGAAAAATTGGTATTCTCCCAGCATCCTTTTTTATTTTTTGTTATACATAAATTTATTCATATATTTTTTGCAAAGCACTTTTATGGCAGACTTTAAAGGGCACTGAAGACATACAGGTGTAAATTTCCAAAAGAGCAGACTAACGTGTAACAATGTCAACTGTGACATGCAATAACATTCAAGTTAAAGGCCATACAAATACTACGGTTCAAAAGTTTGAGGTCAGTAAGATTTGTAATGTTTTTTAAAAAAAAAAGTCTGTTATGCTCATCAAGGCTGCATTTATTTAATACAGAAAAAAATACAATAAAACCAGTAATATAATAAAAGATTATTAGAATTTAAAGGGGTCATATGATGCGATTTCAATTTTTCCTTT
>NW_015602031.1:0-460 GCF_001515605.1 Sinocyclocheilus anshuiensis | reverse complement strand
TATTAAAATGGCCTGGATGACATTTATTTTTTTTTTTTTACATAACCTGGAATTACCACCTCATCAATTTTACAATTAATGTTTAACACAAAATGTTGTTTATCTTGCTGAAAAGGTCTGAAAAGCATATTTGAACAACACCCATCTATTAGCTCTTATTTCACTCATTCGTACTTGTTAAATGTATATAGTTATGTTTGAAATACTCTAGTCAAGTGCAACAGAGAGCAGGGGCCTATTAATCAAGAGCTGAACCATCTCTGTTTCCTTCCACAGTTTGAAAGTAATAGATGTTTATTCCTTTTGCTGGAATGTTTTGGAGGACAAAGAATGCAAATGGTAGTTCTCAGTAGAGGACTATTTCTTGCTGACTGTTTGCTGTTGAAGTTAACTATTGTGCTATTGATTTTGGCCTATGGCCCTAATCCACAACTATTCTTTTGTGTTTGATATGTATCTG
>NW_015602030.1:0-460 GCF_001515605.1 Sinocyclocheilus anshuiensis | reverse complement strand
AAATGCAGCAAAGCCATCCATGCAGATTATGGGAGCTCTGCAGCCTGGCACATCTTTTTGTTGCTGCCATCCTGTCTTGAGGAGAGAGAGAGGAAGAGGAGGGGAGGTAGCAGAGGAGGCTTTTCTCTGCGGCAAATTCTCCAAGCCCTCTCATTCCCCGCTCCTCGAGGCCTGTCTCTTAAAACAGAGTTTTGTTTGTGCACATCTGCTCTTGAGGAGATTAAAATTACATCAAAATATCACAAGAGACCATCTCCAGAATGACTCACATGTGTACATTCCAAATGAAACGGTTGCTTTCAGGCCAAAAGTAAGGTAGAAGAAAAAAAGAGACTCCGGTGTGTTCACCAAAACTATGCCCATCACAACAGTTAGTCACAATAGGTCAAAATCCTGTGGGCTAAAACAAGGAAAGCTGACTACCAGCTATGGAGTTTTGTCCTCTGTAGAGGACATTATG
>NW_015602029.1:0-459 GCF_001515605.1 Sinocyclocheilus anshuiensis | reverse complement strand
CTCGCACCAACAGTCCCGACGCCGATTCGGGCAAACTGCTGCCAACGTGAGCCCGACCAGAGCCGACGAGTGGAACACACCAAACAAACAAGCCCGACAGACGCTCGCCGGCTTTGTGTGTCCCGGCCTTTAGGATGTTATGAGTGGTTGCATGGGCATATCTATGTGAGAGTTTTTTAAGTGCTTGCTATTAGGCTGTTATGAGTGGTTTCCAAGGTGTTATACGCATTCTTGTTTGGGTGTCATGACCACATGCCAGGGTTTCATGCACTAATTCTCAATTTCTATCATGTCTGAACCTCAAAAGGTGTGGGATAAGTTATGTCTCTGACAAGTTTAACACTGAGGGTTGTATAATCCTAACATAAGCAAAAGAATCATTAGATAAGCTGTACTGGCCTAGACAGTCCTTGAGAAAGTATTAAAGGGGTCATATGATGCGATTTCAAGTTTTCCTTT
>NW_015602028.1:0-460 GCF_001515605.1 Sinocyclocheilus anshuiensis | reverse complement strand
GGTTGTGTGAAAGAGCTCAATAAATAAAAGAAAGAAAGAAAGAAGGAAAGAGAACATAAATAAATAAATTAAATTAATAATTACAAAAACAATGGACTTTTCATGACTGCTAGCAGCGATGGCAGGGTTACAGTAATGAACAGGTTACTCTAGAACATCAAGAATGTGAAACAGACAAACACAGAAAAAAAGAATGATACATACATTTTGATTTAGCATCCTCAGCGTCTTGAGATCTTGTCTGTCTGAGTTTGGTGGCAATCGGATGAAAAGTTTGATGCATGCGTTTTTCACAAAACCCTGAATAACTCAATTTATAGTCAATGTCTAAGAAAAATAAGAGCGAGTCGGACCCAAATATCGCAGGTTCGAGTCTCAGTATCAGCAAGGATTGTAGGTGGGGCGAGTGAATGTAAAGCGCTCTCTTCCACCCTCAATACCACGACTGAGGTGAGACCCT
>NW_015602027.1:0-460 GCF_001515605.1 Sinocyclocheilus anshuiensis | reverse complement strand
GTAATGATGTTGAAAATTCAGCTTTGCCATCACAGGAATAAATTATTTTAAAATATATTAAAATAGAAAAGTATTTCACAATATTACAGTTTTACTGTATTTTTGATCAAATTAATGCAGCCTTTGTGAGACTTCTTAAACCACCTTACGGACCCCAACATTTTTGAAGGGATGTGTGTGTGTGAATATACAGTATACTTATACAGGCCAAGCTTTATATTCTGCTGTTCCTCTCACCTTGGAGGCCGTTTCCATTGGCACTGGTGCAGGTGGGGGGCGGTGAGGCCTGGGGCCGCACGACGGGAGCAAAAGCGCTCTTCTGTTTGACTGCAGACACCATGTTGGCCGGAGAGAAAGAGAAGATGCCTGAGGAACTGCTGCAGTTGGAGGGAAGACTGGTGGAGGAGGCCATGGTGGGACTGGAAGGAACAACTGAGGGACGGGAATGAACGAGAGAGGG
>NW_015602026.1:0-460 GCF_001515605.1 Sinocyclocheilus anshuiensis | reverse complement strand
TATGTATGTATGTATGGTATATATAGTATATATGTATGTATAGTATATATGTATATGTATTTTTTTTTTGAATGAACTATCCCTATTTGATTATTTTTAATCACTGAAGAAGACAGATGAAATTTTCATGTTTAAGTGTACAAACATTGCTTTTTAATTAGTTTTATTTCTGCTTCTTGTCTCAATAATAAATCATTCATTAATTATTATTAATTATGCATGCTAATTCTATTCATGCAAAGTTGTTTTGCAACTTAAATGCTCACAGATGTATGCATTTTGAGCAGTTTTGGGTTATATCACTTACATTTACATTTATGCATTTTGTGAAAGCATCACTTGATTAATGGCTGTAATAGAAGAAGTTATAATTAACTTTTAGTTTATGCAAACAATGCATCAAAAGAGTAAGTTGAATACCCTTCTTTGTGATTTTATAGGCATTGTTGCACATTGTTCT
>NW_015602025.1:0-460 GCF_001515605.1 Sinocyclocheilus anshuiensis | reverse complement strand
CTTTATGTCTTCGAGAAATGGCTCGAGTTTGTAAACCTGGTACAGGAAAAGCTGTACTGCTGACCCAGGATAAAAAATGTTTCTTGAAGGTATCTATGAGATCCTTTTCATAGTTCATAATGTGGTTCATTAAAAGCATTTTGGAGTGAAAATACAATGATTATTAATGGGTTTTCATGGGACCCGGATCTTTATTTTATTTTTTTACGTTTAATATATTGAATATATATGAATCTTATCTAGGTCCTTGTCATGTATAATGCAGAAAGTCAATTTCTCCGTATAATGGCCTACATAATATTTTAACCATCTTTTGCAGGCATTGTCGCAGATAGAGGGGCTGTGGCGGAAATTGCACACCGTTTGGGTGAATGTGGGAGGACTGCATGCTGGCGTTTTTGTTCTCAAAAGAACAGCAGTAGTTTTTGGCACCACTTCTGAAGATGTAATGGAGCCTCAT
>NW_015602024.1:0-460 GCF_001515605.1 Sinocyclocheilus anshuiensis | reverse complement strand
GCCCCCACAACGCGTGCCCTGACACTCATCACACAGCTGGTCATCTAGTACATATGGCTTCACTTCCACCTGGGAAAGGAAGACATTTTTAGCTTAGCACACGTAAAGGCAGGCTGACCATGAAGAACAAGGATCATAAACCATTTAACTCTCTGGCATTTTTGGGGTCACACTTGGTACCCTTAGCAGTCAAAAGTGACTAAAGACTTTAACTTTTTTTACTTTGATTTTCCTGGAGAGACAGAAAAAAGAATTTTTGTTTTATGATACTATGCAATATTTATACAATTTTTATAAGCTGTTTTTGTCATTAAATTTAATTCCGAGCCCCTTTCATTCTTCATGAAAATCAATGTAGTTTATTTTTGTTCAATGATATTTTTTGATTATTATTTAGAATTTTGAGGGGGTTTTATGATACTATGCAATATTTATACAATATTTATGAGCTATTTTTTTT
>NW_015602023.1:0-460 GCF_001515605.1 Sinocyclocheilus anshuiensis | reverse complement strand
GTGAGGATCCGTAAACAGTGCCGGTTACTAGTAGCTTGCTAAAAATAGTGGTGTTTTCCAGAAATATGCAATTTATTTGCCATCAAGTGTGACAAAACACTCTTTTGTCACACTGTATTGTGGATGCAAGCAGGCGAGTGGAGGGAATATATTTAAAGACACTGAAAATGAATCAAAAGGGAAGTTTGAGTCACTTTAGCGAATGATTCAATTTGGATTCATTTAAAGGTTAAAATAAAGGTTCATTTGAGTCATTAGGTTTAGATCAAATTCACACACATTTTCAGGTTTTCTACAGAAACAAGTGATTTATTCTCCTTCAAGTATGACAAAACACTACATCATGAATGTTTTTTTTTGTCACACTGTATTGTGGATGCAACCAGGCGAGCGAAGGGAATATTTAAAGACACTGTAAATTAATCAAAATAGAAGTTTGATTAATTTTAACAAAGGATTT
>NW_015602022.1:0-460 GCF_001515605.1 Sinocyclocheilus anshuiensis | reverse complement strand
AGAGAGAGAGTCATATCAGGAGACATTCAAATGAGAAGATGCAAAATTTTTGGTTTCAAACTCCTAAACTTCTACTTGATGTCATAAATCAAATTTCATATGATTTGCTTACTTCATTGGAGCCAGATATGAAACAGGTAAAGTTCTGTTCAAATGACTGGGGTCGGAAAAATGTGTTTTATTGTTTTTAAAAGAAATCTCTCTTGCTCACCAAGCCAAAGCTGCATTTATTTGATAAAAAATACAGTAAAACATATTAATATTGTGAAATATTTTTACAATTTATAGTTAGTGTTTTCTATTTGACTGTTGGGGTGGGCTAATATGACCAAAATCTTATATCACAATATGAGTACTTTTATTTCATTGTAAAGATATATATCACAATATAGTTATTTTTGCTTTAAATAAGGTTTTTATTATATCAAAATTTTTGATACCATAGAAATTTCATAATTCT
>NW_015602021.1:0-459 GCF_001515605.1 Sinocyclocheilus anshuiensis | reverse complement strand
AGAGAGAGAGAGAGAGAGAGAGAGAGTGAGTGAGTGAGTTTAGATGATGGAAGAGTTTGGGCTAGCCGGAGAAACATTTTTCATAAGCTGGACTCTTCCCAACGCACTCTGGAAATCATAGATACCAGGACAGCTCGGACATAAATCATAATGAGGTTTGGTAGCGGGGGGTAGCAGGGAAGTGTGTGAGGTATTTTACATCAGAGCTAGACAGGAGAAGTTGCAAAGGGGTCCAGATGGAAGATGGGCCCCTTGAAGGAGCAATTACTTGGACATTTGGAACGACACCTAGACCCATGATGCCTTTGATTCGATTGTTCACCCCCACTGCCCATGCGCACAGTCTGCACTCTCCGCTTCCTCCCACAGAGCCACAAATCAACCAATGTGCAGCAGAAAAAGAGAGCGAGCTAAAGGAATGCCTTACTCGATCTTGGGTGATGACAAACCAAGCCATCT
>NW_015602020.1:0-460 GCF_001515605.1 Sinocyclocheilus anshuiensis | reverse complement strand
GGGAAAAAAAATGAAATTGAGACATGGTAGAATTTATTGCCCAGAAAATTCCATTCTACTATCTGATTTGAAAAGTCCAGTCCTCCTAGCTTCAGAAAATCTATTTTCCACATTTTAATACCCCACGTAACAGTCTTCATAATTCATTCGAGTGTGTTAAGCGCAGTTTTATTAGATCTGAAACAAATTTTGGTGGGGGATCCTATAGGTCATTAACCATGGAGTAATTTTATCCTTGTTTCCCTAATGATGCCATAATGGTGAGTGAATTTCTTAACTAAAGACCAAAGAACATTTTGAAGGTCAGCTTCATCTGCAAGCTCCTTCAAGCGCTTCTCGGAGAGATTGGAAAAGTCGGAGATTTTTGAAGAGTCATTAATAACGCTAAAGCTGAAAGCCTATTTGCGTTCTCGCTTTCTACCTTTTAATTTCATACCCTTTTTTCCCCTCCCGCTCTCTC
>NW_015602019.1:0-459 GCF_001515605.1 Sinocyclocheilus anshuiensis | reverse complement strand
TTGCTCACCAATGGATCCTCTGCAGTGAATGGGTGCCATCAGTATGAGAGTCCCAACAGGTGATAAAAACATCGCAATAATTCACAAGTAATCTACACGACTCCAGTCCATCATTTAATTTGTGAAGTGAAAAGCTGCATGTTTGTAAGAAACAAATTCATCATCAAGGCCAAAACAAGAGTCCATAAACCATAAAAAAAATAATAATCAGGAGAGAAGTATACACAGATCAAGCACCATTTACATGCGAAAACCATCCAAATCATTCTTACCAAATATGTTGGTGGATTTTGATGTGAGAGGACAATAGGAGATGGAGTTTCTATGGATTATGGATTAATTTTCTGGCTAGAAGCAACAGTTTAAACACAGCTTTTCACTTCACAAGATGTTAATTGATGGATTGGAGATGTATGGATTACTTGTGGATTGTTGTGATGTTTTTATCAGCTGTTTGGA
>NW_015602018.1:0-460 GCF_001515605.1 Sinocyclocheilus anshuiensis | reverse complement strand
TAATGACAGAATTTTCATTTTTGGGTGAACTAATCCTTTAAATGTTTAATTTATCATAATCTGCAGAATACATGCCTGAAGCCTTAATTTGATTACCACCGTTTTTAATTATACATTTATATTAAACCATAAATACAGAAAAATTAAAACACAGAATTTCTGAAAAAATAAAACATTTCATAGGGCCCTATTTTTGTAAAAATTTTAATAAATTACTTAAGTTTTATGAATTTAATTGATAATACATGCTTAATGATTATTCAAATTCAATTAAACTATTCAAAAATTTAAATGGAAAATACTAAATTTGGAAAAAAAACTAATAAAACAGATTTCATAGGATGTTAACATTTTAATTTTTGTTAAACTTTTAATAAATTGTGGATAAACTGTATAATTAGAAACATTTTTTTGATTACTAAAATTAAACTTAACCATTAAAATGGAATCCAGAAACATT
>NW_015602017.1:0-460 GCF_001515605.1 Sinocyclocheilus anshuiensis | reverse complement strand
ATTTCTGTTTCTTTGTAATTGTTTTACACCAATTTTTTCAGTGTTTACTTATATAGCAAGTATATTCTTTTAAAGTATATAATTTCCATAATAAGAACTCTTATACAAAGTATGCTAAAGTGTGCTTCTTTTTCACAAAGTTGTTGATTGGAACCTCAATGCAGTGTATTGCAGTGCTTTAACTAGGCGAGTGTTGAGAACTTCATTCGTTGAGGCAGTTTCACAGCTCCTCCATCTGAATGTCATGACGGCACAGACACAGCATGACAGGGATAAATTTAGAAAGAAACATGAGCTGGGAAGGGAGGCTTACAGAGATACGCAAATCTCAGTACAAGCCAAAAGAGTTAGTATCAATATTACCAGCATGAATAATTTGGCCTGTAATAACGCAGCAGGCTGAACTGGAAATAGTTGAGTGTATTGGTCCTCACCTCTGACAAAGACATACGCTGAATGT
>NW_015602016.1:0-460 GCF_001515605.1 Sinocyclocheilus anshuiensis | reverse complement strand
TGATCATTGCCATGTAAGAATTTTCAAAGAAAAGTTGACAGTTTTACTGCAATTAGATGCAAATAAACATAACTATTCAGTACACATGCCCTGTTTGACAGGCTATACACACTCATAAAGCCCGTGTCAGAACATTGTGTGAATAAAATGTTTTACTAGCAAAGCTTTAAAATGCTGGTAAAAATAAACTGTAATGTCACCTGAGCACTACTAAATATGAATTGTCATGTTGAAGAGTATATTATAATGTAGAGTATGTTAGAATGTGCACTAGCGCAATACTACAATATTTCTTTAAAAGCAGCTTTTGTATTCAGACATTTTAATTTTCCACTTTATAAAATTATGACATCACATACCACTACCTGCACCTGGTTGTAATCTCTTGTGGTCAAAAAGGACCATAGGACAATTAGATGTATTTTTATATTTCAGATGATTCTTGCACACCACCATATGT
>NW_015602015.1:0-460 GCF_001515605.1 Sinocyclocheilus anshuiensis | reverse complement strand
CCTGCCTGCTCTTTTGTGACAACCACAAGAAGCAAGACCCAGAGTAAGTATGAAGTTTGTACAGTCTTCAGTGATCCCAATTCAAAGTTTTTGTCAGCATCTTAAGTCATCAGGGAATCTGACACTGGGCTTTAAGCTGTCTATGCAGTTGTCTTTACTTGAAATTGTGTCTTAGACACTTGCTATACATTAAACTTACCCATTTATTTTCTTCTGAAGAGTTCCTTTCTGGCGCTTCCTGATCACTGGAGCTGATCAGAACCAGGAACTGAAGATGTGGTGCACAGTGTCATGGACGTGCTTACAAACCATCAGGTCTCTTCCTTTCTTAATTGTTCGATATTTCTAATATTATGTTCAATTATTTGGTGGTGTTCAAGCCTGAGCATAAAACTTTCTACTCTATGGATAATATAGCTTAAAGGGATAGTTCACCCAAAAATGAACATTTGATGTTTAT
>NW_015602014.1:0-460 GCF_001515605.1 Sinocyclocheilus anshuiensis | reverse complement strand
TCACATTGACTCCATTGTCAAAAAGGCCCAGCAGAGGTTGTATTTCCTTCACCTACTGCGGAAGTTCAACCTGCCACAGGAGGTGCTGATACAGTTCTACTCTGCAGCCATTGAATCCGGCCTCTGCACTTCTATAACTGTCTGGTTTGGCTCAGCTACCAAATCAGACGTCAGAAGACTACAAAGGACAGTACGGACTGCTGAAAGGATAACTGGTGCTCCTCAGCCCACCCTTCAAAAAATGTATATATCCAGAGTGAGGACAAGGGCTCAGAAAATCACTTTGGACCCCTCACATCCAAGCCACCTTCTCTTTGAACTTTTGCCATCTGGCCGGCACTACAGAATGCCGAACACCAGGACAGCCAGGTACAATAACAGTTTCTTCCCCCAGGCAATCTACTTTATGAACAGTTAAATTATTGTAGTTACTGAAATTATTGACATTACATGATGGTGC
>NW_015602013.1:0-460 GCF_001515605.1 Sinocyclocheilus anshuiensis | reverse complement strand
GAACGAGTGCATATAAACAAAAGCCATGAAACAGAAAAATAAAAAGAGAAATTAAAAGCGTGTGAAATGTGTGCAAGTGGTGAATGAACTGTTGAACATGAATATGAAAACAGAACAGAAGAATAACAGACTAATGAAAAAAAAATTATATCTTGAGATTTTCAGCCCTCATATATTTAAATATATTTGTTAAATAAATGTTTTTGTATTTGCTCTGAAATGGCTTACAATTGTTTTTGTTTGCAATAACAGGAACGACCAAATTTAACAGTCAAGTAGATTCAAAATGTAAGAATTAATTTAATGTAAAAATTGTGTAAATAATCAATCAATTCTAAGCTGTTTTTCACTAAATAAATTAAAATGATTAAATAAAATCCTTCAGTGTGTTAATATTGCTGGTGCCACTGTTTTATATTCAGGGTTCCCACTCTTTCATGAACACCAGATTCAAGGACTT
>NW_015602012.1:0-460 GCF_001515605.1 Sinocyclocheilus anshuiensis | reverse complement strand
CATTTGCATATTTAATGATGACATTTTTGAATACAAAAAAAAGTTTGCAATTCTGAATATAATCAGTCATGTGGATTTGTATGCTGATATACATTAGGTGCATTTTTATCTTATTCACCAGCAGTGTCTTGCCTTAAATATTTAGCTTAGATGTGCAATGTTTTGACATGTTTCTCAATATCTTAGATTTTTTCCAAACTTTCAGCTCTGAAAATGTGAAAAAGTCCAACATAAGTTGCATCAACAGCTCATTAAATCAGTTTCGCAGTTTAGCATCAGAGCTTCATCTGACTTCAGTTTGATGCTGTTTCTAATTTAATTCAGTCTGTTCCTGTTCCTCTGCAGATGCTGATAAGATGAGCGTTGAACACAAACATCTTTGACAGTGGCTCTTGTGTGTTTTTTTGTTTGGACCGCTGTGATGTACTTGTTGCATCCGGCCTTTATATATATATATATA
>NW_015602011.1:0-460 GCF_001515605.1 Sinocyclocheilus anshuiensis | reverse complement strand
TCCTACATCAGTGCCACATCAAGAAGTTTTGTTTATTTTGTTTTGGAGATAAACTGTTTCAGCAGTTCAAAATAATTTGTGTGCACTCTAAATGAACCCAGATCCCTCTAAAGTGAACAGATTGTGAAGGTATTGAGATTTTGCAGATCCCGTGGGAGTCAATGCAAAATGCAAATCTCGCGGGATCGGGCGGGTTTTTTCATTGCAGCAAAAGTGGGCACTCAAAAAATATAGCACGGGTCCCAGATTTGGCATGTAACGAATGATGGAGTCAACAAATGAAGTTGAGAAGAAAATTAAAGCAGGTATTTTCTTTACAAAACCAAAGCAAATCCAACATTTGGAAACAATGGAATTAAAAGTGAGAGTGGGGCACAACACTTTTTGGCTTTCTCGTTTTGTGTATACATACATGTATATATATTTAAGAAAAATATGTTTTGTTTATATATAAAATATT
>NW_015602010.1:0-460 GCF_001515605.1 Sinocyclocheilus anshuiensis | reverse complement strand
ACAGTTATATAATGAATATGGGCTTAAAGTGCACACTCTGAGCTTAAATTTGAGGGTATTCTCATCACAATTGGAGGAAAGGTTAAGGAAATACAGCTCTTTTATATGCTTTTTCAAGGGATCATAAGTAACTGGATAATTGACTCAAAAGTCATGGACAGATGTGGGCTATTCCTTTGTTATTTCTACCTCAATTGACCTATCGGTAAGCCCCGCCTCCCTTAGTTACTGTTGCTCCCTCGGACAAACATGTTGTGTTTTGAACTATGTTAATTTTGGACACAGAAGGGCCACCATTCAAGTGTAAATTAAATATTCCATGGAGGGATATATACAATATTTTTAAATCAATATGGTGGGTAACTCTAAGCATGTTTACAGATCACAATGCAAGTGGGAGAAGTCTCCTATTACCGTCATCACGATCGCGGATGACAACATGCAGGATCAACACTGTTCA
>NW_015602009.1:0-459 GCF_001515605.1 Sinocyclocheilus anshuiensis | reverse complement strand
TTTAAATCGACACCTGCCACGGTGTTTCTTAGCTATTTGTCATCTATGATCCTTTTTGAGTGTCCTAAAAGCCATTTGGGGGGGCAGTCTTATCACTCAGCATACCCGGTTAAAAAAAGTCACCGCTCATCACTGATATATATATATATATATCACTTATGTTCAAAATAAAAGAATGTTCAATCTAAGCTACAGCATCTGCATTGTGCTGCCAAATCCCACAGAAAATAACTTAATTGCATTTACAGTTGCATTAAAACTTGAAATATTCCTTTAATCTTTATACAGTCTTGTTCTAATACATACTCGGGCTTGAATGCATAGTTTATACACAATATATCTGTGTGCATGCGTAACTGTGTCTGTACGGGTGGACTGACCTGTGCCGGTGCATGAGCTTGATACTTTCAGGATTCATGGGACTGTGGGTGGCGAGGATGCCGCGTGGGGTGCTGGACC
>NW_015602008.1:0-460 GCF_001515605.1 Sinocyclocheilus anshuiensis | reverse complement strand
TTCCATCTTATTTTTAATGTAAGAGCTGGCGTGAACTTGAGTGTTGTGAGGCGATGTCACCAATCTCCATTTAGCTCTGCAAAACAGTTCTTTGTGCTGCTGGATGTTGTAAACTGGTATTTGTATTCAAATTATTTTACGTTTATTAATGTACTAATAAACGCACTAATTTGCACCGCATACATACAAAAAAATAAAATAAAAATAAATTAATAAAAAAAACTATAGGGTCCTAGAAACTGCAGTCTCTAGTACTGCAGGAATACCCGGCTTATTGAAAATGCACATTCATTCTCTGCCAGTGCTTTCGGAATGGCAAAAATATAACTGTTTCCCCGGTAACAGTAAACAAATCATCGCAGCACCGGACTTTGAAACGTGCAGTGCTCATATTCAATTAAATCATAGCCTTTTGAAGCCATATCGCAATTCTGGTCTTTCCGTCCCCAAATTTAAGACC
>NW_015602007.1:0-460 GCF_001515605.1 Sinocyclocheilus anshuiensis | reverse complement strand
AATATCTGAAAGATGTGTTTCTTTCTTTTCTTTTCTTTTTCTGCACGGTAGGTGATTTAGTCTTAAGAAAGGATGTTAAATATTTTAAATATTTGGCTCGCACAATTTTCATGAATATCTGTAATGGCGAAAGAAACATAGCCTACAGATAACCCAGCTAGGTAACTTACTTCAAGCGAAGTATTTTCTAAATGTTGTAAATGTATTTGTTAACTAGGCTAACTAAACTTATATTGCGGAACACGAGAATGGTTGGCGCAGGCTGTGGGCTTAACCCTCTGATGCATAGAGTGGACAGATATTTGGAAGCCATTTTGAACCATTTAAGATAGCATCATGTCCCAACCACCAACTGGCGAACCCCCAAAGTGCTGTCTACGATTCCATTTAATTGTTGTCTTTGTATCTTTACTTTTTTTTTTTTTTAGATATTACATAATATATTCAAAATGGCGGCAGG
>NW_015602006.1:0-460 GCF_001515605.1 Sinocyclocheilus anshuiensis | reverse complement strand
CCGCCTCCGCAGAAGATGATCAACGCCTGCTTCTACATCACTGCCAATTTAGCCCCTCCCACTGATTTGCGCATGTAGTGTAAATAACAAGAGAGACGAACGTGCAGGTCTACACAGAAACCAAACGATAAAGATTGCGTCAGTAAGAACTCGGTCCTATGTACAGTTCATTTTACCACGGATTCATTTACAAACAATGCACAATTTGATGCAGGATTTTCAGAAAGATTGAAACTAAAGGATGGTGCTGTGCCAGCTATATTGTAACCGACAGTAATGTCGCAACACAAGTGTCAGTAACTGTTTTTATTACGTGGACACTAGTGTTTCTCTGTTAAACAGATTGTTTGATATGTACTGAGTATTTATGCATTTTTGACCTAAATCACAGCAGCATCCGTCTATGAGAAATGTCACTGTCAAACATACACAAGTGTTAGCCAATCATAGCAGTGGGTGT
>NW_015602005.1:0-454 GCF_001515605.1 Sinocyclocheilus anshuiensis | reverse complement strand
TGTGTGTGTGTCTCTCTCTCTGTGTCTGTGTGTGTGTGTGTGTGTGTGTGTGTGAGTGTGTGTCTCTCTCTGTGTGTGTGTCTACCGTTCATGCATCTCCTTGGCTTCTCGCTCTTTCCTCTTGATCTCCAGCTCGGCAAAGAGTTTCATGGTCTGTTTATAAACCGCCTGCCGGAACTACAGACACACAAACACACAATCAGAGCTCAAACACGCTAAAAACACGTCAGGATCACATGTCAATCAGGATATTGTTACTCTACTGCTGCTGTTTGGTCATTTTTGACAACATTTTTACGTTTTAGTTTTTTAGAATCTTTTAACTGAATTGAAATGGTACAAAACATGGTAAAGATTTGGCCAATTGCTGTGTGAACTCTCTCTCTCACACACACACACGCACACACATACACACTCTCACAGAGACACACACACACACACACACACACACACA
>NW_015602004.1:0-459 GCF_001515605.1 Sinocyclocheilus anshuiensis | reverse complement strand
TAGCTGTCTGAAATTGGGGCACTATGATGGTCATTCTTCTTATGAAGCATTCCGGAAGAAGTTTGAGCTGGTGGCCAAGGCTAATGGCTGGGACGAAACCGAGAGAGTGGGCCAGCTCGCAGCGGCTTTAGATGGCAATGCGCAACAGGTACTGCTAGATGTCCAAGGAAGTCAGGTGTATAGTGTTCATGCGCTGCACCAGGCTTCGTCTCGCCGCTTTGGGGACATTACACCCCCATTGGCCTTATGGCAGCAGTTTCAGGAGCGCACCCATCAACCAAAAGAGCCCATTGGGTGTGTTTATGGCTGACCTGCGACACTTAGCCCATCGCAGCTACCCGACGTTCAGCGAAAGCGTGAGGGATGCGTTGGTTCTGGACGCGTTCGTACGGGGATTGACCTCAGATCGGTTATGGCAGCAAGTACGAATAGCTCAGCCATCTAACCTTGATGAAGCTC
>NW_015602003.1:0-457 GCF_001515605.1 Sinocyclocheilus anshuiensis | reverse complement strand
CTCAACATTCATCTTCAATCTGCGGCTCTTTAGAAGATCTTAATGCGTTCAGTTTGTGTCATAAATGCACTAAATTGAAGCCATGAAGAGTGTCGACTCCAGCTCTGGTGTGTGTCAGGTCCAGCTGGTGTTTGGTTTGTGGTGTCGATGGAGTCAGATCTTCAGTGTATTTGACCGGATGCAGAGCAGAGGAGCTCAGAGAGCGTCAGCCGGATTCCCAGACTCCTCGGCGCCCCCTGCTGGACCCTCGTCACCCGTCCACAGCAGTCTGGGCACCATCCCTCCGGACACCAGCACCTACAGCCCGTCAGCTGACCTGGGCTCTCCTACAGAGGTCAGAGGTCATGCACATCATCACCTCTCACAGACTGATGAGATGTATGTGTGTGTATATATATATATATATATATATATATGTATGGGTTTTATACGTATATGTAAATATATATGAATATAT
>NW_015602002.1:0-444 GCF_001515605.1 Sinocyclocheilus anshuiensis | reverse complement strand
GTGTGTGTGTGTGTGTGTGTGTGTGTGTGTGTGTGTGTGTTAGGCCTCCCCCTAAGGCTACCGCCCGCAGGCATCATTAAGCATGATTTACAGTCTCTGATTTCATCCACTTCATGTCATTTAGATCAGGGTGGTGCATGCTGAGAGGAGCTGGGCTGACCGCTCACTTACTATTTGTGTGTGTTGACAGTTTAAAGCAGTGTTGAGGGTTTTGGAAATGAGGTTGTATTACTAGCACTGCTTGATCCATGTTCAAAGTCAACCTATTTGCATTTCTGGTCTTACAGCACACTATTCATTGTACTAAACCGCTTATTCAGTTATTTCAGTTAAAAGTAGGGCTGTGTATCAGCAAGAATATGGTGATATGATACGTATCACGATACAGGGATTGTGATACGATATATTGCGATACTGTAAGCAAGACGATATATTGGGATATTT
>NW_015602001.1:0-458 GCF_001515605.1 Sinocyclocheilus anshuiensis | reverse complement strand
TGTGATTAATGCACAGGTACTGAGAGCATGTGTCAGAGCAGCGTTAATAGATGCTGTGTGCAGTCTGTGTCTGAGAGATCTCACCGCCGGATGAAATTATTACTCTGGTGAAGCAGTTAGCCTTCATCAGCACATTCAAAAAGCAGGAAAAACACCAAACAACAGAAAAAAATCGACCTAACAATAATGCAACTCACAGCTTAAATACTTCCGTTCATCTAAAGAGCAACAGGTAGTCTGTCATATTAAAAAGTTCTTGTCAAGGCAACTAAAGATTATTTAGCATTTAGCAAAGCAATGAGGTACAAACCTTGCTCTTTCATTTTAATGTTTGATTTTCAAAGACCACTACATGATATAAGCAATATATGACTCTTAAAACTACAAGCAAACATTCAGTATTACCCTGATAGCTGAATATACAGGTGCATCTCAATAAATTAGAATGTCGTGGAAAA
>NW_015602000.1:0-459 GCF_001515605.1 Sinocyclocheilus anshuiensis | reverse complement strand
GGAGGAAAAGGCGGGTGGGTTTGGATGTGGGTTTCTCCCCGGTGGACAGTGTGTCTGCCAATGACAACTCCTTATCAGCAGCCAGCCTGCTAGTTTTGTGGGGAAGAATCTGTCTTAATGTAAGAGCTCATTCGTAGGCTCTGCCATTGTACCGGCTTAGCCACAATCTTTATCAGAAGGCCTGGGCTCAGTGGCCCGGAACCGGTGCTCACTGCGGACCCGCTCCATGCCACGCTTCACTTCTAAAGAGAAGGCATCGCTCTGACGCCTGCTGTTATTAATTCTGTTTGTGTGGTTGGCATTCCCTGCGCCCCCCTCTTCTTTCCCCACCACGCCTGCCAGCCAAGGCTCCCCTGTCAGGCCTTCCCGGAGGATCGTGGCCGTTCTAAGATGCTGGGCTCTGGAACCCGGATCGGGCTGCTGCAGAGGGCAGATTAAAACGTGCTGGAACAACGCACA
>NW_015601999.1:0-459 GCF_001515605.1 Sinocyclocheilus anshuiensis | reverse complement strand
GTCGGTTCCTGGTCCCACAGAAACTCAACATGATTCTGGCCGTCGTGGTATCTGATAGATTTTGTGCTTATTGTCAGATGATGGTTTGTTTTGTAATGAAATGCAATTTTACGACATCCATTTTGTCCAGTCATGGATTCTCCATTCATAGAGAACTCTAGGACACACAGTACAAAACATTTAATTCCAGAAAAAGGCGACTTTCAAAAGGATGTGCATGTAGTAAATGTGTAATAGTAACCTGAAGCTGAATCCTGTAGGAGTCGGAGTTTGTAAGGAACAGGAACGTCAAAACAAAGCGGCTTAGACTGACCAACAACAGGCAGCAGGAAACGACTGCTATGAGCTGGTGGAGCTAAGACAAAACATAACCAAATGCAGCATCATAATTATTCTATAGAAATTGTATAATAATTAAGTTTGAGAGCACTTTATGTACCTGACATTGTAGAAAGTACA
>NW_015601998.1:0-459 GCF_001515605.1 Sinocyclocheilus anshuiensis | reverse complement strand
TTTGATGAAATCCGAGAGCTTTCTGACCCTCCATAAACAGCAACACAACTGAAAGGTTCCCAGGCCCAGAAACGTAGTAAGGACATCGGTAAAACAATCCATGGGACATCAGTGGTTCAGCTGTAATTTTACGAAGCTACGGGAATACTTCTTGCACACAAAGAAAACAAAAATAATGACTTTATTCAACAATTCTTCTTTTCCAAGTCATCATCCTCCACCATTATGGAGAGTACCACAATGCATGCGTGTGCTTTCCGCTGCATGTAAACAAGGCAATGCATGCATTGTTCTCGTAGCTTCTTAAATTACGGCTGAACCCCTGATGTCACATGGACTGTTTTACCGATGTCTTTACTCCGTTTCTGGGCCTGGGAACCTTTCAGTTGTTTTGCTATTTATGGAGAGTCAGAGAGCACTCAGATTTAATCAAAAATATCTTAATTTGTGTTCCGAAGA
>NW_015601997.1:0-459 GCF_001515605.1 Sinocyclocheilus anshuiensis | reverse complement strand
TCCCACGTCCAGCCCAATGAGGGCTCCAGTTCCCACGTCCAGCCCGAAGAGGGCTCCAGATCCAACGTCCAGCCCAAGGAGGGCTCCAGTCCTCACGTCCAGCCCAGTGAGGGCCGCTGTTCCGACATCCTGCCCACGGAGGATACCTAGGCCCATAAATAAGCAATATTCTCCCCAAGGATTTTTTTTGAGGGGGGTTATAGGGATCCTTCCGTAGAGGTCGGGCCGAGGCCAGGCCTCCTGAACTGTCTGCTCCGCCATGGCCCCCTGAGTTCACTACTCCGCCATGGCCCCCTGAGCTGCCTGCTCCGCCATGGCCCACGGAACTGTATGCTCCGCCATGGCCCCCTGAGTTCCCTACTCCACCATGGCCCCCTGAGCTGCCTGCTCCGCCATGGGTGCCGTCCCATGTAAGCCTGTCCTGAGGGGCCTCCAGAGCCCCCCCCCCTCCCCTTTAGA
>NW_015601996.1:0-459 GCF_001515605.1 Sinocyclocheilus anshuiensis | reverse complement strand
AAACAGCTGATAAAAACATCAGAATAATCCACAAGTAATCCACACGACTCCAAACCATCAGTTAATGTCTTTTGAAGTGAAAAAGCTATGTGTTTGTAAGAAACAAATCCATTATTACGGTGTTATTAACAAACCGTTGCTTACAGCTAAAACACAAGTTCACTATGCATAATATTGCCTCTACCAAAAAGTCACCTTGTCTGAATCAGGAGAGAGATATGCACAGATCAAGCACAGGTTACAAGTGAAAATGGTCCAAAACAGGACAACGGGAGATGCACTTTTTGACTGGAGGAAGCATTATTATTGATTATGGATTATGTATTTTGGCCAGAAGTGACGGTTTAAAGTTACAACGCCTTAACAATAGATTTGTTTCCTACAAACATGCAACGTTTTTAACCTCACAAGATGTTAACTGCTGGACTGGAGTTGTGTGGATTACTTGTGGATTATTGT
>NW_015601995.1:0-459 GCF_001515605.1 Sinocyclocheilus anshuiensis | reverse complement strand
AAGTCGCTTTGGATAAAAGCGTCTGCTAAATGACTAAATGTAATCCACACGACTCCTGTGCATCAGTAAACGTCTTGAAGTGAAAGTTTTGTGTGAACTATTCCTTTGAAAAATATGCCCATTTCAATGTTTTATGTAATTTTTGTTTTTAAGTTCTAATACTCACTGTATGTTTTCATATTATATCAAGCTCTTTTGTTTCAAAATAAACTTCATTATATGGCCTTTAATAATGGATACACAAACATGCATATCCACAGAATAATTTTTCTGTATTCCCATTGAGCTATAAAAGAGAGAGAACGTGACAAAGATGGTGAGTGGTGAAAGTCAGACCCTGAGTCCCAATGTTCAGACTATCCATCCTAAATAGTATGCGAGAGGAATAAGTGTGTCCCAAAGCATAATATGTTGAAAAGAGTATACCAGAAGTCCCCGGATAGTCTACTATTTCAGGTC
>NW_015601994.1:0-459 GCF_001515605.1 Sinocyclocheilus anshuiensis | reverse complement strand
TGATCACAATGCATAATGCGTAAGAATCACTGCCTTGAGGACCACACAAGGGATTTATTTATAGATAGAGGTGGGAGAGAGAGGCTGGGAGGGAACACAGGAGAACAGGAGCTGGGCGAACCAGTGGTGAACACAGGAGATCCAGGAGACGTCTGCTTGTCTCCATCTGGGTTTCCTGCCCTAGTGGCTCCATCTGCATTGGTCATCTCCAGGCCAAGTTTCCACCATCCCTCCCTTGACTTACATGCAGTATTGAACACGCACACCGTGAGCACACACCTTGAGCAGTGAGCAGCCATTTTGCTGCGCCGCCCCTGGAGCAATTGGGGGTTCAGTACCTTGCTCAAGCGCACCTCAGTTGGGGTTACTGAGGGTGGAAGAGAGTGCTGGTCATTCACTCACCCCACCTACATTTCATGCCGGTAATGAGACTCAAACTTGCAACCTACAGGTTACAAG
>NW_015601993.1:0-459 GCF_001515605.1 Sinocyclocheilus anshuiensis | reverse complement strand
AGGGGGTCTGAATACTTTCCGTACCCACTGTATATATATATAATAATCACAATATAATATATATAAAATATAATCACAATCATGATTCGCCAGATTTCAAATCTTTCAGAAGGGTAGAAATGAATAATTAATATTTTAAACCGGGGAGTTAGTTCTGAGTTCTGAAATGTTCAGTTATTTTTATTGCAGAGAAATATGTGTACATATCAAGAATATTTTGATTCTCCATTTCATGACCTCTTTAAATGATGATGAAAAATATTAAACCAGGATGATTCTGATCATCAATGGTCTTTTTCATTTTAATATGTGAACTCTGGTGATTAATAGATGTTTTCATTAGAAAGTTTCTCATAAAAAGCCACATGGGCAATTTTCTGATTTCAAGGTTCAACACGTGGGAATGGAGAAAGAGATATTGAGCACGTTTACATGCACACCAGTAAGCTGATAACTCAC
>NW_015601992.1:0-459 GCF_001515605.1 Sinocyclocheilus anshuiensis | reverse complement strand
GCAGAAGTCTGCGTGCGATCCGTCCGTATGAAACCAGCAGCACCGCAAACACCAGCCAGAACACCGCCACCATGAACAGATTAAAGTAGGCTTTGCCTCTAGCGTGCTTTCTCTGCTTGTACTGGAAACACTTCCCCGGCTCCTCGTTGCCCTCGGCCAGCGCGATCATAGGCACCACCATCACCAGAGAGCCGCTCCACAGCAGAACGCAGGTCACCAGACTCCAGCGGCTGCCCCTGAGCCAGCGCGGCCCGCAGCCCCTCTGAGAGCCCCGCACGCCGATGATCTTCAGATAGCGGTCCAGACTGATCAGACCCATCAGGGTGATGCTGACGTACATGTTCATGTAGAACAGGTTGCCCACCGCCTTGCACATGCGTGGCCCCAGAGACCACACGTTCCCCTGAGCGTGGTACAGCACACGGAAGGGAAGACACGCCAGCAGAACCAGGTCCGCCA
>NW_015601991.1:0-459 GCF_001515605.1 Sinocyclocheilus anshuiensis | reverse complement strand
TGTCGTGTGTTTTCTCAGGCGGCTCATTCAGGCATTTCTTGTGGCAAGTCTGTAAGGAGCTGCAGAGTTCGGCGCTCTCTCTTCTCCTCCCGTGTCCCAGCGCTGCGGCAAATCGCAATAAGGTGCACCTGCATGTTTGTTCTGCTGGATTTCACAGCATTTTTCCTCCTTCCTTCAAGAGCTACAGGATGTTGACACGGCTTGTGTTGCAGGGGAAGTACATTGTGACGCCGTGCCCCATCACTTACGCAGAAGAGCAGCTGCTGAACTTCTTCGGCCAGCTGCTGGGGATTGCCATCAGGGCAGACGTGCCTCTGCCTTTGGATCTGCTCGCATCCTTCTGGAAGGGTCTGGTCGGCGAAGCGCTCGACCCAGAATCTGACTTTCGAGAAGCCGACCTGCTCACATACAACCACATCAAGAAGTTTGAGAATGTAAACTATAATTAATATTATACAG
>NW_015601990.1:0-459 GCF_001515605.1 Sinocyclocheilus anshuiensis | reverse complement strand
GGCAGTCAGACGTGGGGCGGACATCAGATTGGAAGTTTTGTTGGGGCGGAAAAGGGCCTTGTCCAAGTCAATTAGGAGATGCACCATGCTGCAGCCACCTCGGGTATACAGAGCACTGAGGTGGCCAGGGAAAGGAGAGGAAATGGACGAAGAAGAGAAGAAAGAGACAGCGAGAGAAGGAGAGAAAGACGTGACAGACGAATGAGGATGCACTGGACAAGAGGAAGGGACTTGGCAGCCACACAGAGCAGAAGGAGGTGGTGGGAAGGGGGTCACCCGGCATGGACGGACTGCGGGACACACAGACGCACAGACAAAAGTGCTCTGGTACTTACTATCATCTGTGGAGGTGGAGCGGGGGGAGAGCGAGAATGTAATAACCAGAGAGAAGGGTCAGTGAAGCTACAAAGAGCCCCACATCAAATCAAAAGAAGCATTAACATTCAGTCTACAGGACCG
>NW_015601989.1:0-456 GCF_001515605.1 Sinocyclocheilus anshuiensis | reverse complement strand
TTGTAGTAGTTATGTTTAGGTATTGAGTAGGTTTAAATGATCTAGAATATGGCCATGCGTGTTCCAGTGTTGTGGAAATTAGACCACAACTGGTGTACAGACATAATTTTGGAAATATGGAAAGAAATCTTGGTAAGACTTACAATAAGGTTTCATTTGTTAATACTAGTTAACAGTTAATATGAGCTAACACTGAAAAAATACCTCTAAAGAATGTATTAATGTTCATTTCAATATTTACCAATACATTATTCAAATTATTTTATCTGTTAATATTATTTAATAGACCTGAGCCAACATGATCTAAGAATGTGTTTTTATTAACTATAATGGTTTATATTTTTTCAGTTTTTATTTAGATTATCAGTTTTAATTTAATATCAGCATAATGATTTGAATGTGTGTGAAGGATTTCTCTCTCTGTCTCTCTCTCTCTCTCTCTCTCTCTCTCTCTCT
>NW_015601988.1:0-459 GCF_001515605.1 Sinocyclocheilus anshuiensis | reverse complement strand
TTAATTGAAGTTAAATTAAAATGTATTACAATTTATGTTCATATTAAATACAATCAGCTGAACTTTAGAGTGCTTTTTTCACTCATTTACGTATGACTTTAGTACATCTTTATATGTAATTTCATGATTACTTCTATTGTCTTTTAAATATGGTTGAAGTGGTAACTAAATACATAATTTCTATTGAAACTGGTATTTAAATATATGTCTAATTACACATTTGTAATTAAGTTGAAATATAATGCATTTTAAATATATTACCTTTAAATGTAACCTATATTGACACACTAGTTAAAATTATTATCAAGTACTTTAAATGTTAAAGATGTGTACTTCTTTAAATCATAAGAAAGGATTATCAAAAAATAATGTACAATAAAGTACAAAACATTTTTATATTTATATTTTATTTATTATACTTTTATTTATAATACGTTTTTTTTTTATTTAATTGTTGCT
>NW_015601987.1:0-459 GCF_001515605.1 Sinocyclocheilus anshuiensis | reverse complement strand
GGGGGGGGGGCTGGAGAGCTCTGTGACAGGGTTACTTCATGGAACCTATTACTTACATGTCCCACATGCACAGGACACTCCATGTCATGCGAGGCGAACGAATGTAAGCAGGTTGTGCATACTTAAATACTCAATTTCCACTTCGCCAAACCTGAGGAGTTTGGTTTGGCCATAGAGTCTATTTTACCCCTCCCAGCAAACTAATACAACTCATTGTCTACTGGAGAGTCAAGATGTCTCTCATCCATTGTCTACGTTTTCCCACCAGCAGGCCACAAAGAGATTACTGAAATAAAAACTTTGAATTAAAATCGTACGGCTGCACTGTTTATCAGAGTTGCTGATAAAATACTGTCAGGAAGAAAAAAGAGAAAGGGGAGAAGGAGGGGGAAATTTAATGGGGTTAAGAGAGAGGAAGGAAAATCCACTAAAGCCCCCTTTGTGTATCAACATGCTGTG
>NW_015601986.1:0-459 GCF_001515605.1 Sinocyclocheilus anshuiensis | reverse complement strand
TCATGACCGATACATCTGACTGTCTTTATAAGCGAGTCATTGAATTCGATTCATTCAAAGTGTGTGTTTGAATCTAATTCGGTACAACAGCAATCTCGCGCCTGTTATAGTGCTTAAATCATGATTATTTACGAGAACGATGGCGTTCGGTGCGAGTGATGACAAACCTGGTGAGTTTATATATATATTGTTTGTATACAAGGGAAACTTTCATTAAAGAATGTCTTAAATATGGGTTTAAGACTTAAGAAGACTTGGATTATAACGACATATTGGCTACTGTTATGATACTTTTAAAAAGGGGTCGATCAGCTAAATATCTAAGAAATCTATTAGCTAAGAAATCAGCTAAATATATAGCCTATAAATATGATAATTTTGTTCTCAGCAGTTCTCACAGCTTTCACTAACATTTTTAAAAGTTATATAAAAGGACAAAACCTTTAGTGTTTATGAAAT
>NW_015601985.1:0-459 GCF_001515605.1 Sinocyclocheilus anshuiensis | reverse complement strand
TTGCGCTCTTCAGAGACAATCACAGAATATGACAGAGCTCGTGTCATATATTCATTCTAGATATATTGAATATCTACATGTATAACATGAATTGATGTATAGCTTGATATGTCAGGGAAACAATCAAACCAGAACCAATCATTTGATTTTTGACATGAAAATAAATGTATCATGATTAAGATGTCACTAGTCTTGGATTAATTGAAAGAGACACATTAAGTTTACTATTACATATTTGTGTAAAGCAGCATAAACTACAAAATTATCTCATAAAAGTTAATCTAGTTGTGGGCTGTAATGATATAGTAAAACGTGCTAGCCTGGTTACCGCCACACTACATATCTTGCAAGTTATTAGTCTCGGTAAGGCTGTGTTTCAAAACTGTTTGTTCTGAATGTGTTGTCAGTGGCCAACCAGCTTGTTTCTTTTTTTCTACAGCAAGCATTTTTATTTGCTTT
>NW_015601984.1:0-459 GCF_001515605.1 Sinocyclocheilus anshuiensis | reverse complement strand
TTTTCTGCTGTATCTGCCCGATAGGGATCTCCGGCCCTCATATCTGGAAACCCAGTCCTGCCTCTGCATCCGTCTGTTTGCTGCAAACCAGGGAGAGGGACAAAAATCCATCATTCCCACCACATCCATCCCAGAGAGAGCATCATGTTCAGAGAGCAGGCTGAAACCGACACCGCCAATTAGGATTGGACAGAACACCCCGGCTGCCCTTTCCTGCCCCTCTGCACTTGCACTTCTCATTTCCCCGAGAGGTGGCAGGGCGTCTGGGGAGCTGAGCTGGGGGTGAAGGAGGTGAATTTCTGAGGTCACATCGAGACACCGATACCCCAATTAAAGAGGCGAAAGATCTCGTTCTGTCAAAGCACTGCCACAGGCACATTGATTCTCTACGTCAACCTCGCTCAAGCTCACATTTAACTAGATCCTTGAACTATATGAATGAAGCATAATGCAAAAAAA
>NW_015601983.1:0-459 GCF_001515605.1 Sinocyclocheilus anshuiensis | reverse complement strand
GAATCCAATCGGAGTTATATTAAAAATCATCCATGCTCTTCCAAGTGTTAGAATGGGAGTAGACGGGTGTTTTTTTTCAACAGTCCAAAAGTAGTCAAATAAAGCGCGCACATCCATAATAAAGCGTGCCTCCAGGGGGGTGAATAAAGACCTCCTGTAGGGAATCGATGTGTTTTTGTAAAAAAAATACCCATATTTAAATTTTGGAAATACTTTTATCACAGTTCTGCTGACTGTCGTAGGCGGAAGCCGTTACGGGCGGATGACGTAGGACGTATGCGTTGCACACGCAGAGTAAGAGAAAAGTATGTATAACATTTTAAATATGGGCATTTTTCTTACAAAAATACATCGATTCGCTACAGGAGGCCTTTATTCACCCCTCGGAGCCATGTTTTATTATGGATGGATGCGCTTTATATGACTACTTTTGGACTGTTGAACAAAAACACCCACCTA
>NW_015601982.1:0-459 GCF_001515605.1 Sinocyclocheilus anshuiensis | reverse complement strand
AGAGAAAGGAAAACTTAAAATCGCATCATATGACCCCTTTAAATTAAAATTACAATTACTTTGCCCCGCAATAATTACCGCATAACTAACGCGCTGCGAGGATAACAAAAGATTAGTCTATTTACTCCTCAATTAAAATGTTTTTAAAAAAGGTCTTTTAAAACAGGTCTATTATGCAATGAATTATAGGCCTACAGTATAATCAAAATATTAACACTGCAGTCATAAATAAAAATCAATGAAATAAAAAGCTTTAGCCTAAATCAAGCACCGACTTTCAAAAGCAACCTGTTTAACACTAAATACGTTTATGCGTTTCTAAATGAAAACAGTTAGCTATGTACCATTATCAGCATATGTTGATGTAGATTCATCTCTCGTCGTCTCTGAGAGAATATGCAGCGTCAGATGCCAAAAGCTCTGTCATTACTCCGTCATTCCGTTTTTACTTTCACTTTC
>NW_015601981.1:0-459 GCF_001515605.1 Sinocyclocheilus anshuiensis | reverse complement strand
AGCCGTTCACTGGGCCGCATACATGGGTGAGACGACAACATCAGGATAAACAGAAAACATGTTTCCATCAGTCTCAGATCAGTGTAAAACAGATGGATCTCTGTCTGTCGCAGGTCATCTGGAGGTGATGAAGTTTCTGGTGTCTCACTGCGCTGAGGTTTGCTGTAAGGATAAGAAATCCTACAGTCCTCTTCACGCTGCTGCCTCCAGTGGAATGATCAATGTCGTCAAATACCTGCTCAATCTGGGCGTTGATGTAAGTAAGCTCCGCCCACAGCAGATAAAGCTCCGCCCCTTGGTCGCCAAGTGAACTGTGGATTAATGCCCTCATATTATTCAGTTGCTTAGTTCGTTGACTTTAGCATGCATAAGTGTTTACGAACACTTTTTAAGAGTCGTACAAGAAAAACCTTGACCCATGGTCTTCAAAATCACTTTGTCAATTAATGCCTTTTAAAT
>NW_015601980.1:0-459 GCF_001515605.1 Sinocyclocheilus anshuiensis | reverse complement strand
TTATATTTTAATGTAATACTTCATTTAATACTAACATTTAATACTAATATTATATTATAATATATATATATATATATAAAACATTATTATCGTAAATATTTTAAGGTTTAATTTTATTTAACATGTATATTTTGCCAAATTTAGTTCAATATTTTGATGTGGTAATCATTTATTGATTCGTTTTTTTTATTTATTTATTATATTTTTTAAGATATTTATTCTTAACTACTTTCCAAAACACAGCTAACATCTTAAGCAAACATTTTTGAACAGGATGAGCATTTGCTTTGAGTTAAAAAAGAACAGCACAACATGTAGCAGATGAAAGCGATGGGATAGAAAATAAGGAAAGATCTAGGTTTCTCTGTGTATTTTCAGCTTCCCCTTTGAGACTATCTGAGTTTCAAGAGGTCCTGATAATTGCATTATTATAGAGGCAGAGAAAGTTTAAAAGCAGAT
>NW_015601979.1:0-459 GCF_001515605.1 Sinocyclocheilus anshuiensis | reverse complement strand
ATTCACTCTCTGACAGCAGGTGGCACTTATGAACAGCAATGATACGGTGTTTCCTGGGTTACCGCTGTAAACAATGCAGCGCTCTTATGAACACTACTTTAATATTAATATGCATCGTTCAGAGCCAAGATGAAAAGAAAATGCCATCTAAACTTTTCTAAAGACAGTCAGTTCCACTCAGTGATACATTCATATAAACTCCTACCCCAATTGTATCGCGATTTGGTTAGCATCCCAACCACTGGTCTATAAATAGATCAGTGATCTCAACCGATTTGAATCGTTATGCTTTTGACTCACTAAAAAGAACCGACACAAAACTCAATCATTTAGCAATCCGACTACCATGAAGTGGTATGTGTTTGATTTACTAAAAAGAACTGACTCCTAAGACTCAATCATTCCCTAACTGTACATATTGTAGGGTGACCATACGTCCTCTTTTTCCCGGACATGTCC
>NW_015601978.1:0-458 GCF_001515605.1 Sinocyclocheilus anshuiensis | reverse complement strand
TAATGATGCTGAAAATTCAGATTTGCATCACAGAAATAAATTACAGTTTAACATGGATTCACATAGAAAACAGCTATTTAAAATTGTAATAATATTTCACAATATTACTGTTTTTTTTTCAGCATTTTTGATCTAATAAATGTATCCCTGATGAGCATAAGAAACTTCGGTAATGCTTAATTTTACCAGTGAGATTAATTCTCACTGTTATATAGTTGTTTATTAGCATACATATTACTAGTATAATGGCTGTTTATTAGTACTTATAAAGCACATATTAATTCCGAATGACCATATCTTAAATCCCTTAATCCACCCAATTCCCAAACTTCACAACTACCTTATTAACTATTAATAATCAGCCAATTAGGAGTTTATCGAGGCAAAAGTTGTGGTTAATGGTTTGTTAATAGTGAGAATCAGAATCAGAATCAGAATGAGCTTTATTGCCAGGTATG
>NW_015601977.1:0-459 GCF_001515605.1 Sinocyclocheilus anshuiensis | reverse complement strand
CAGCTTAACTGACAACTGAAAGAATACTGAGATGCTCCAAAACAAACACAGTCTATTCCTACACTAAACTTGTGTGGCACACACATATCCGTCTCTGTCTCTTTCTATCTCTGTCTCTTTAAAGAGAAGAAAAAAAAACATAGGAAACTAAAATCTGTCTGGTGGGTAGTGGTTTTGGTGCTGATCTGGCTAATCTTTTTGGTGAGACAGGTTGACTAATTAAATCATGAATATGATTTAGAGTATTCTGTCACCAATTATTAACCCTCATGTTGTTCTAAACACATATGACTTTCTTTCTTCCACTAAACAACGCTACTCTTTATATATGACGTATAGAGTATGTTGGGGTGAGCTATTTACTTTATTCACCTTCAGGCCATCAAAGATGTCGATTTTGTTTGTTTCTTCATCGGAACAGATTTGGAGAAATCTAGCATTACATCACTTGCTCACCAA
>NW_015601976.1:0-451 GCF_001515605.1 Sinocyclocheilus anshuiensis | reverse complement strand
GTGTGTGTGTGTGTGTGTGTGTGTGTGATTCAGCTGCAGGTCTGTACGCTGGGCGACACACACACCTGGGGGTGCGTAAGGACTGTAAGTCTGACTCCTGCTGGTCTCTCTCAGCGCTGCACTTACACATACAGTACTACACTACACTGACAGCATCAGGAACACGGTAATATCGTGGTATTTTGTGTGTTGTTCTGCTCATTCTTTGCTCTGTGTGTCTGTGGAGCAGCGATCGGTTCTCCGTTCAAGCCCATGGAGAGTTATCAGTATTCAGGTCAGTGTTTCTGTCACTCCGTCCAACTAAAGCATAAACGTGTCCTGATTCGAACCCGACCCGCGACACCTCGCTCAAACACACACTGTAATGAGAGTGTGTTTAGCGGGCCGAGGCGCGGTGGTGTGACGTGTACTGACATCAGCCCTGTGTGTGTGTGTGTGTGTGTGTGTGTGT
>NW_015601975.1:0-459 GCF_001515605.1 Sinocyclocheilus anshuiensis | reverse complement strand
TCATGCTCTTGTTCTCAAGTTCAATGAAAGCCAGATGGAAGAGTGTAGTTCCGGAGATTGACCCCTGAGCCTTTGGCCCGCAGCCCGCAGCCCGACGGCTGAGACAGAACAGTGACCCGCACCAGGGATGTGACCGTGGCCTTTTCCGTGTTTCTAGACAACCGCAAAGACTCTGAGCCGAAGGTGACTCGAGATCCAACTTCTCTGATGACAAGCCAATTTCCAAAGATTGTGCCTCTCATTAAAAATCAGAAAACCTCAATACATCACATATTCAGGTTTACTGTACATATTCAAAACAAGAACAAGTGTTATGTTTCTCCTCTACTTGCATATTTTTTTCTATTTTCTATTTTATCTATTGACACAACTGCTCCTCACAATTCGTCTTCATTTCACCATCCATCAACAATTTCTAAATAAATAAATGGCTACACATTTACAATGTTAATTTAGTGT
>NW_015601974.1:0-459 GCF_001515605.1 Sinocyclocheilus anshuiensis | reverse complement strand
AAATATCGAGATATAATTTTTTGTCAATATCGCACACCCCTAATCATATCGGCCTCATATCTTTCACAATATCGTATCGGCCATTAAAAATCGGTTCATGTCGGTTGACTAGTAGAGCATGTGTATTTGTAGCATTAAAGGTTCTGGAAATATGTGCCACAGTTCTTCAATTGATCATCATATCAGCTACCATCTGAAATGTATAAATGCCTTAAATTAGGACTTTTGTAGAGCACTTGATTTTCCACAGCCGTGTGTGTCCTTGAATCAAAGTCAGCATTCCTTTCTTCCCTTTCTATTCTGTTTTCTATCAATCCTTTAGGCGTAACGGTACCTATTTCTCTGTGTATAATTCGACTGGATGACAGCCATATTTGAAGCCAATAGATGAAAGCATCTTTTGACAATGGAGTGTCTAGTCTGTGACATGACTTGAATGAGGAAGAGATTGCTGTGCAC
>NW_015601973.1:0-458 GCF_001515605.1 Sinocyclocheilus anshuiensis | reverse complement strand
AGAGTCAATCAGAGTTGTTCTGAAAATGCTAAAGAGATTTTCAGCCACACACACATTCAGGCAGGGAGGGAGGTGAGGAAAGTGCCAGGCAGTAAGTGCACTTCCAGTAAGAGAGGAGCCGCACTCTGGCAGGCCCACCACAAAAATATGTCTGACAAAAAAGACGATGGAGAGGTGGAGGAGGGATAGAGTCAGTGAGAAATAGGAGAGAAGAGATAAGCAGAGGAAAAGATGGGTGGGGGTAGACGACTTCGAACCTTCAAGAAGCGAAAACCAAGTGGATCATTACACGACTTGAGGAGTCAAAAGCCAATTTTCTATCTTCATTGATAACATTCAAATAAATGAAAATACCTCTATCTTTTATGGTCAGAAGTAATTGAGGACATCATCCAGTTGCTACCAACAAGACACATTATGTGACCCTGGACCACAAAACCAGTCTTAAGTCGCTGGGG
>NW_015601972.1:0-459 GCF_001515605.1 Sinocyclocheilus anshuiensis | reverse complement strand
TGGGGTTGAGGAAGTTGAATTTTGGGTTGTTGATCTCATTCTGTCTAATTCTGGCCTCAAACTCAGGTCCATTCCTATAAACAAAAAAAGTGGTCAATAATTAGTTTAACAAGAGCACAACAATGAAACTCTGCACTGTATTATACTTGTGATATGATGTAAAACCTGGCCACGAAGCTGGCAGTCTTGTCAACAATGTTTCGGACTTCAGGAGGCGGGTAGATGATTCCCACAATGGGCTTTGTGGCTGGAGTCTCTTCCTTCTGGTCCTCAGCCTGTTGATTAAAACAATACAAAACTTAATTGATCTGGTCTTTCACAACACTCACAAGCCAAATATATTAACTAATGGCGTTAAATTTGGAGCATAGGCTACTGAAGCATAACCTGGCCAAGAACAGTCCAATCATATATAAAGTATATCCTCCTGAGAACCAGAAATAAAAAGCTTTGTGAATT
>NW_015601971.1:0-454 GCF_001515605.1 Sinocyclocheilus anshuiensis | reverse complement strand
TTCCTGCCACAAACATCCGTCACTGAAACTTCACTTCGCAGATGGCGAGAGAGACGTGCAGAGGCTCTGTTACAAAACCTAGTGAGCTGACTACATACACAACATTTTAAAGGGGTTACAGGCCACTCATGTCTAAGTTTTTATTTATTTTATAATTTTTTTCCACCACTAATTTTAAGGTAGCATCGTATGTATCCTTCATACAGAAGGAGTCCCAGAATGCACGGCAACAAGCTCAGTGAATAAAGTGGAAAAATGTTGATAAATGTATCAATTATTAACGTGTGTACGTGTGTGTGTGTGTGTGTGTGTGTGTGTGCACTTACACATAAAAGTAAATATTTAATTAAGCTGTACGATAATATTATTTTAGATTACATATTTTTGTCATTCATATTTAATTAAGATCTGTATTGTATTATTATATTATATTATATTATATTATATTATATTA
>NW_015601970.1:0-459 GCF_001515605.1 Sinocyclocheilus anshuiensis | reverse complement strand
ATGTTGTTGTTGTTTTTTTCTCATAGTATAACCAAAGACTGCTGTTTATTTTATGTGAATATTAACTTTATAATACTGGCCAAATATTTACACACATATGTAGATTCATTATATACCTCCTCTATTCATTATATTCAGAAATTAATTAAAACATTTCTCAGAAGCCCTTCAAACTGTTTGATCTCATTGTAACATAATTTACTGCAGAAATTACCACCTAGATCAAAGTGTATGTTCGCAGAAAACATTTCTTTGATCACATCATTTGGAATTGTTGCTTCATATTTAACCAAAATGATTTTCATATTTTGTGCACATTCATTCACAATATAAGTAAGAGCAGGTTGGGTGTAAATAATGGACATCAGAGGATCAAAAGCAGAAATGTTTTAGTTTTCTAGTTTTAAATAAAAAGCACAACACCAGAGGGCTATTGAGTCGCTGGGACACGGGTTCAAA
>NW_015601969.1:0-459 GCF_001515605.1 Sinocyclocheilus anshuiensis | reverse complement strand
TATATATATATATAGACACACACACAGATACAGTAAAATAATAATAATAACAATATACTAAACTCTCTCTGTCGCTCTAATTCTACTAAAATTTAGTCAAATGAAATAAAAAAATAAGAATTTTAAATTTGTGTTGAATTTTTGTTATTTTTTTCATAACGTTAAAATAAAGTAAAAATGACTCTTTTTATAATGAGAATAATCACTGAAATTAATGGTGATATTAAAAGTAATTGCCTTGAAAATATCTCAATAAAAAATGTAACAAAAAATATTTGTAGTCCACAATGTAGGCTGACTTTTTATGTGTAATTGTTATTTATTTATTTATTTGCTTGCTTGTTGGACTATAACATTTTCCTTACAGGTTTGTGATATTTAGACACCGGGACTTGTATAACAGTTAGTTATACAAGCATATTGGCTATTTATTAGTACTTATAAAGCACATATTCTGCA
>NW_015601968.1:0-459 GCF_001515605.1 Sinocyclocheilus anshuiensis | reverse complement strand
GTTCCAAAAAATAAACAATATCTTTTGAATGCACACATACAGCAGTCCCTGTTCCATGTCACATCCATCAATTCTCTTGTACCTGTCATTGCTTTACTCCATATGCTTTTGTTGTCATCTGTAGATTTTATTCAGAGCTGCCAGAAGAGAGTATGGAAGCCTTCCCTAGACAGTTAGCCATATGCGGTGTCATTAGGGAATATCTACTCGCTGGAAATTAATTGGGTCTGAACAACAAGCAAAATATTCCATATTTGGAAATGAATATCATCAACAGATGCAGTGCTTTTTGGTTCTCCTTAGATGAAATGAAGGAATTCACATTTTTGAAGGAATTAAAGGGGATTGTTCAGGCCAAAATAACATTTCTGTCATCTACTTATCCTCATGTCATTCCTTAACTATATAAATAATTCAGATCTTTTTATTGAATCGATTAATCAAGTTCACAAAACCAAT
>NW_015601967.1:0-458 GCF_001515605.1 Sinocyclocheilus anshuiensis | reverse complement strand
GCGCGGAGAAGAGCAATTAATTACACAACGTTTTAATATGAAGAGGTGCTCTTTGGTTTTCAACCGCAATAACAACCGCAATAAGCAGTTGCACTCACTCACAGAATCAGACATTGTCTGCTGCTTTTTACATAACATATTTCCCGTTATGAATTATGATACCGCTCGGTTCGTTGGGTCGGATTGCTTTCTCACCACGAGCGAACCGCTCCAGACTCCGTTTGCAATTGGGCCGAGACCACCTCTTCAAGGAGGTCTCGGTACGCTTGTTTGGTCCACTTTTGGTGCACACCCGAGTGCGTTTGCTGCATTCACACCTGCCCAAACGAACCACACCAAGTGGGACAACGAACTCTAGTGCGATTCAACCGAACTACATGAGGCAGGTGTGAAAGCACCTTAAAACAGAAACTAAAATTAAAACTAGGGATGCACCGATACCACTTTTTCCAGTACTC
>NW_015601966.1:0-458 GCF_001515605.1 Sinocyclocheilus anshuiensis | reverse complement strand
GTTTTGTGTCACGGAATGTAGTTTTAAGAGTTTTCTATGCAAAAATTTACTTGTTTGGACTTCAAATATGCGGTTTGTTAATAAAAATGACATCTTCATTTTCGGAGACGCAAGCTCCAGGACGTCAGCGGCCGTTCAGTGCTCATAAACCCTTCAGAGATCAATCTCATATTCACAATAAAACATTAGTTCGAAAAACAAAAAAAGGCATGCAAAGTCTTACATGAACATTTTTTAATTGATTTATTGAAATGGGCAGTTTGAACTGTACCAAATCAAATATACTGTACCAAATCTAACACCATTTTCGCTACGGACGTTTAAATCAGAGGCTAATAAAACATCTCTGATTATTCAGGATATATATTGCCCATTTCATGGAGAAGGATGTCACATCAGCAACATGGAGTGAACAAACACCCAGTTTTAACCAAGTGCAGAAATAGAGAGAAGAACAG
>NW_015601965.1:0-458 GCF_001515605.1 Sinocyclocheilus anshuiensis | reverse complement strand
CAGTCTCACACACACACATACTCACACAGTCACACACACACACACACACACACATATGTGTGTATATATATTTTGAAAAAGTCACATTGCATAAGATATATTTGAAATTCATCACCACAAATAAAATTAATTAATTAATTAAATATAAAAGAAAAGAAAAGAAAATGAGAAAGAAAAAAATGACACCTGCTGAGAAAAGAAGATTATTATTTTAGATTATTTTGTTGGAGATAATTTCTTCTTTTTTGCAGTGTACTTTATTTGGGCTCAATACCCCCAAATATTACAGCAATACATTAACAATATTTATTTATAACAATGTGATAATTTACTGAGATCATTTTTTAATTCAGCATTATTAAATTAGGTCTATATATTTGTTATTGTCATGCTTTTGAAGTGTATTTAAGTCAATTTTCTAAATTCTAAAGAATGCTTAAAAATGATATGGTTTTACT
>NW_015601964.1:0-458 GCF_001515605.1 Sinocyclocheilus anshuiensis | reverse complement strand
CCGCCACCGGACTCCCATCACAGGATCCAGAAGCGAACGCTATCCAGTTCCAGCCTGCAGTTTGCTCCAGGCCAGTAGATGAATCCAGACAGAGCCACGGAATCGAACATCTCACTACCCGGAAGAGGGAGCAGAACCAGACCAGTCGAGTCGCACCTCTACGCACCTACAAGATCCAGTCCGCCAACTCCGCCAGGAGCAATCCGACCCGAACCCGCAGCTCCGTAAGTCTCACCCACCTTTCCCTGTTTGCCGGTATCAGTTTTGGGCTTAAGATGGTAGGTTGGCAAGACCAGAGAACAGCCCGTACCCTGATGTCCTGAACCGACTCGCAAACACTCTACTCACACGACCACTTATCAGAGACAATCCTTAACCTTCCGACCATCGGTCACCCAGCACCCCGCCCCTTAGTGCTGCGACCCGTGGTGACTTGCGCTGGCCCCACTATCTCCGGA
>NW_015601963.1:0-458 GCF_001515605.1 Sinocyclocheilus anshuiensis | reverse complement strand
GCTCAGTCGCTTAGTTGAAAATTTCCAGCCAGACTCTCTCATTCATCCTGGTTTAAACCTTATTCAGCATCATCTTCTGCTCCCCGCAGTGAGAGAGAGATCTCCACAAATCAGTGCTCTTCTCCTGTCAGAGACGCCTGAGAAGAGAGAGAAAGAGCACTTTCTTGACAGCTGTGCAAATCTGAAAGCTTTCTCTTTTCCTGAGGGTCCATATTTTATGCATCGTAAAAGCGAGTCACAGTGTTGATTTACCGATGACCGGAAATCAAATCACGTCGCTTTGAGGCTGAAACCACACTGACGATATGAGTTTATTTGAATCATTTTGCTGCTTTAAAAGGAGTCATGTTCTGTAGGCCTGTAGTTTGTAGCACTTCATTTTCTGTCAAAATACCCCTTGTGAAAAAGAAGTGTAGTTAATTGCATTGAATGTGCACTTGAGTGCACTTTAAATCATA
>NW_015601962.1:0-458 GCF_001515605.1 Sinocyclocheilus anshuiensis | reverse complement strand
GGTAGGTGCAGAACAGCATGCTATTGCTGCCTTCCCATTTCGTTCTAAGGAAGAGCTCCAGCAGATGCAGTTGAATGATTCAAGATTAGGGGTATTTCTTACGTTTTTTTTTTTTCCAGGAAAAAGTACCCATCTAAGCTGGAGAGACAGTCAATGTCCAAGTCTGGGCTGAAGCTCTTGCGACAATGGGGTCGATTGTTCGTTAAGGAGGGATTGTTGTACCGCCACCTCCAACTTCCTGATGGTGGGGAGGAGGTAGATCAATTGGTATTACCAGGAGTTTTGTGGGATGAGGTATTTAGGCAGTTACATGATGGGCATGGCCATCAAGGCAGAGAACGAACCTATGAGTTAATTCGTAGGAGATGCTATTGGCCAAGCATGAGTGCCTATGTTCAAGAGCGTTGTCAGAACTGTAGGCAGTGTATTATTTCAAAGTCCAGTTATCCAGTAGCTCG
>NW_015601961.1:0-458 GCF_001515605.1 Sinocyclocheilus anshuiensis | reverse complement strand
ATATTTACCAAGGGTATGAATAATTTTGAGCACAACTGTATGTACTAAATTTAGCACACAGTGGAATGCCATTGGCTCCTGTTACGTTAAAGTGATGCCAGAGTATGGAAGTGCACGAGAATCATTCGTTCACTTAAATGAATCGTTGAAACACGTATTCGCTTCCTCAATGAAGCATCACTATTTAGCACAGCGGCCATACAGGTTTGTTCACATCAGACAGGTGTCGACCATCTGCTAGAGTATCAGAGAGTGAGCGTTTATCACCTGTGAGGTCAGTGACCTCTTAAGTTTCTAGTTTTGCACACTGCTTTTATGTGCGTGACCTCTTGGTTCCCCTGATCTGGTTTTTGGGTTGGCTGACTGTAGAATTGAAGTCGGCAGATGGTAAGTGCCATTGTAAGTCAATGGTCTGTTGTACTCTTGCAAAGTACAGTATTATTGCTGGTAATAAGCAG
>NW_015601960.1:0-458 GCF_001515605.1 Sinocyclocheilus anshuiensis | reverse complement strand
CACTTGATGTGGGGTTGAAGCAATATAGTAAAAGTGTTTGTGGTCTGTCTCTCATAGAATATTTTTCTTCTTCAAACAACTTTTCAAAGACATTGAAAGACCCACTAGTATTTTTGCTGTGATCTGAACTTGCACCTCTTCTTTTGTATCTTCAAAGTTATATCTTTATATAAGACATTAAAACAACTCTGACCATGTTTCACCCAAGTGATCTATTGTGCTCTCACATACACAGACACACAAAAGTTGATTTGGCACCCGTTAAGTTATTTTAAAGAATGAATAAAGTCTCTCATTTCTGCTCTAAGCTGTCTGAAAAACATTACCACCCTTTTGTAAGTGCAATCAATATTTCTGCTCTCAGCATGGTTTTGTCTCCTCTCTTTGAGTAGTTCTGCAAAATACATTTTCTACTGAAAACATTTGCTATAATGTCAGTTTTGTTAAAAAGCACTTTA
>NW_015601959.1:0-458 GCF_001515605.1 Sinocyclocheilus anshuiensis | reverse complement strand
GGCGGTCATGGAGGGCAGCAGAGGGTCGTCCAGATCGGATCTGCTGTCGGGCGTCATCAGCATCAGCCGTTTGTCACTGTCACTGTCGTCCGAGCTCACAGACAGACGGTCGAAGCTCACGGCTTTGCTGTAGCTGGGCGGCACATCAGCGTCTGAGGTATTGGGGGCGTCTGTGTCCGGGGTGAAAAGCTGCCCGCTGATCACGTCCGTTTGCATGTTCTCCGGTCCCGATGATTCACCATCGTCCCGTCGGATTGGCTGTTCACCATCCTCATCTTCAGAAATACACTGCTCTTCCTCTCCATGCTCCTCACAATCCAGCTGAAGAACCTGAACATCTTCAACTGCTTCCTCTGGATCCACCAAATCCCATTGGAGTTCCTCTTCCACTTCTCCTGTCACTTCCTCTGCCGGCTCATCTGTCACTTCCTGTATCGCTTCCTCTGCCAGCTCATCTG
>NW_015601958.1:0-458 GCF_001515605.1 Sinocyclocheilus anshuiensis | reverse complement strand
TATTCGTCACCTCAGACTCTTGCTGACCAGGTACAAACGCACACACACACATGAGTCATGCTATTGTGCTGTCATTACCATGTCAAGCTCTTTTACAATCTCACAGTACTTCATATTGCCAAAGCATTTGCATCATAACTGCAGACAATGATAACACAGCCCTGCATCTTGAAGAAAAAATTCTGCTGGTTTGGAAAAAAAAGATCTGCCAATATTTTGTCCTTTCTCCCACAGTCATCTAAAATTAAAAAGGGCAGCAAAGGAGACACCAGTATGCTCAGACCAACACTGATGGCAGCCGTACCTGTAAGAAACCTCACGTTCACACAAACACACACAGTGCTCATAACAGCTGTTGGGTTTGATATAGATGTGAAGTAATTTTCTCTCATTATGTCTGTGTGTAGGAGATAATGGACCGTATCTATAAGAATGTGATGACTAAAGTTGAAGAGATG
>NW_015601957.1:0-458 GCF_001515605.1 Sinocyclocheilus anshuiensis | reverse complement strand
GAAGTGGGGGAATATTTGGGGGATGTTGGGGTATATTCGGGAGAGCTGGGACTGTAGGAGGGGGAGGTGGGAGTGTATTTTGGAGAGGTGGGGGAGTAGGATGGAGAGCTTGGGCTGTAAGAGGGCGAGCTTGGGGTGTAGGTGGGAGACTGTGGGGTGTAACGTGGACTGGATGGAGAGTAGGACGGCGAAGTTGGGGAGTAAGAAGGAGATGTGGGGGAATAATTCGGACTGGTTGGGGTGTAATTGGGAGAGGTGGGAGAGTAGGAAGGTGAGGTGGGGCTGTAGGATGGAGAGGTCGGAGAGTAACTTGGCGAGGTGGGTGTGTAGTTGGGCGAAGTGGGACTGTAGCTCGGAGATGTTGAGGAATAGGATGGGGAGGTTGGAGAGTAGCTTGGAGAGGTGGGAGAGTAAGACGGGGAGGTCGGGGAATAAGATGGAGAAGTTGGGGAATAAGA
>NW_015601956.1:0-458 GCF_001515605.1 Sinocyclocheilus anshuiensis | reverse complement strand
CTAGAGCAGCAGTTCTCTGGTAACCCCACAGCAAAGCTTAAATACCGCTTTATCGACACCAAAACAGTAAAGTAGGAAAGTTTGATATTATACTAAGAGTCACTTTGGATTATCAAATAAATTATGTATTAATTAATTAATTTGATTTATTTTGAGCCAGTTTTCATAGCTTGTACTCAAGCTTTTATTTAAAGCTTTGTCTTTAAATACAACATTCTAAAAAGGGGACATTTCCTCTTTTTGCTGAGTTTATATTACAGCGAGTAATTTTTTATATTATATTACATTACATTACATTATAACCAAAGTAAATGCAGTAGCATAACATGCTATATTTGGATACATCTACCCAAAGTATTTTATCAAGTCTAAAATAAAACATAAAACTTTGGTTGGGAATCACCAACCATATGGTAATATGTGACCCTGGACCACAAAACCAGTCTTAAGTCACTGGG
>NW_015601955.1:0-458 GCF_001515605.1 Sinocyclocheilus anshuiensis | reverse complement strand
GTTTGTTTAATATTACTATATATGAAAATTATAGATGGGAATTAATTTTAAATTCAAGGCAAACACTTAATTCCCAAGACCTGTTGAATTTCACTTAGTATGTTCCACTTCCTATCATTCTGATTCAAATTCCAATTTAATTTCCTGTAGGGTGTTTTGACTTTTATTCAAATGTTAATTCAAATTCCAATAAATTAAAGGGATAGTTCTCCCAAAACATGGTCCTGTCACCATTTACATACTCTCAAGTTGCTCCAAACCTTTATGAGTGTCTTTCTTCTGTTGAGCACAACAGAATGAATTATGAATATTTAAACAGTTGACGGCAGCCATTGACTTCCATAGTATTTTTGGAAGTCAATGGCTACTGTCAACTGTTTAGTTACCATCGTTCTTCAAAATATATTTTTGAAGAACAACTTGAGGATGAGTAAATGATGACAGAATTTTCATTTTTG
>NW_015601954.1:0-458 GCF_001515605.1 Sinocyclocheilus anshuiensis | reverse complement strand
TTACTAAAATAAACTTGAAGTATACTACTTTTTGGTAAGGGAAAACAGTACTTAAAAATGTATTGTGAGGAGACGAGTATGTTACACTTTATGTGGGACTCTGAAATCAGCCAGTTTTTGATCGATTTCTCGCCGACTGATGCACGATATTTAACTGTGCTGTGATAAATACTGGCTTTAATTATTAGTATAATAATGTGTCTGTTCTAAAGCTGCTGAATGTCTTGTTCAAACAGCGAGTCGCGTAAAATGCTCCAATTATAGTATGCATAATCCGCAGACAAAGGTCTGTTCTTCAGTTTAAAATGACTATTTTCTGGAGTTTGGTGATTCTGAATGGTGCGGAAGCTGCGGGTCCTAAAACCACATCTTCTCGCATTTTCCGCTCATGAAGCACGGTCACATTTATTTTTTCATAGCGATTGATAATATCCATTTTTTAAATGTTTTTTGGGTCA
>NW_015601953.1:0-458 GCF_001515605.1 Sinocyclocheilus anshuiensis | reverse complement strand
GGGTTACGAGTCAGACTCTCTAACCATTAGGCCACGACTTCCCCCGAGAATCACGATAATATGTCTGTAACATTTCCCAACTCTCGTCTTTTATTTAGATCAAAAGGCACTAGGTAGGTGTGTGTGACACATGAATAAATAGGCCTAATTGTGCACATTAAATAGATATAAAGTTTAAATTTATGAATGTAAGCGTGTAGCACTCTCCGTTCACATGAAAAGAATGAGATAAGCTAGAATCAGTGAACGTAACCTTAAAGGGCACCTATTTGCCCCTTTTTACAAGATGTAATATTGGCCTTGGGTGTCCCCAGAATGTGTCTGTGAAGTTTCAGCCCAAAATGCCCCACAGATAATTTATTATAACAGCTGGAAAATTACATTTTTGGGGGTGTGTCTAAAAAAAGACCTGATTTGGAGTGTATGGCTTTAAATGCAAATGAGCTGCATATTCCCGC
>NW_015601952.1:0-458 GCF_001515605.1 Sinocyclocheilus anshuiensis | reverse complement strand
TTATGTCTGTTTTTAAGTTCTGGCTTGCTTTACGAGCTTCTAACTTCCATTGCTCATACAAAGTGGTTAACCTTTTTTCTTTCTTACAACATTCATCTTTCTGATAAGCAAGCATTCTCTCCGTGGGCATATGTGGACGTTCTGAGCGTCGAGGGAGTTCTGCTCTATCTTGCACATGACTCTGAAGTTCTGAAGTATTTTTATCTTTAAATTTAACTGCTCCTTCTATATCCTTTTCACCTTCTGTTTCCGTCTGGAGCAGGCTTTCAGATTCTTGTTCGTCCGTATCCATTTCCATAGTGAACTCGTTGACTACAGCGTCTCAGCTCCGTAGACCATCACGCTGATTCGGACGTGCAGCAATCTGTTATGACCGTCACGTTGCCATCTTGAGCATGCACGTGCATCGGGGATCTGAACCAGCGAAGGTGAAGCTCTTACTATAGCGGACCCCGTCC
>NW_015601951.1:0-458 GCF_001515605.1 Sinocyclocheilus anshuiensis | reverse complement strand
CACACACACACACACACACGTGCATACTCACAGGTGAATGAGCTTGCCCAAGTGGCATTTGCCGTGGCACCAGCAATGCAGAGAGGAAGAGAGCTGAAGGAAAGTAAAGGAATGTTGAGAGCCAACATTCCTAAAAGAGAGATACTATTGTCAACCGACCCTCCCAGGGTCAAGTGCTGCTTTTTCACACATGCATCATTCTTCAGCTATTATTCTGTGCAGTTCATGCTTACAAAATTCAAGATGAGAAAAAAGTATTATGACTTATGACTGAATATGTTTATCATGACCTTAAAACCTTTTGATTTAAGTGGTATGCTTAAATGCTGTAAAGAATGTTTGTAGACAAATTGTGCATACTTAAGAAGATAGTAAAAGAAAAGCAGTTAACAAAGCATTGTTATTATAATATTAATATGTGACCCTGGACCACAAAACCAGTCATAAGTAGCATGGGT
>NW_015601950.1:0-458 GCF_001515605.1 Sinocyclocheilus anshuiensis | reverse complement strand
AGTAAATCATGGAACTTTTCGTTTTCAAACGATTTGTAATGCAAAATTCAGCAAAATAGAAAATACTGGTTTTGTTCATTTTTTGTGTGTATAATTACATTAAGTATCTCCTGTCTACATTTCTAAGAATAAGAAGCTGCAGTCAAGAAGCTGGCGGAAGTGTATCCATATGAACATGGAGCTGACGGAGGTGCGCAGACAAACAGACAAGGCCTTCATCTCTGTCCTCCAGGCTGTGAGAGTGGGCAGGTACTGAGTTCTCATCACATCCACAGTTCAGTGCAGTGAGTCACTGGCTCTGAGTGTTATTGGGATAAAGTCCATGTGTGAGCAACCAGGCTGTGCACACACAAGGATGATGTGGAGCTCACCAATGAGAATAAACTCAAAGAGTTACCAGGTTAGTCATACAGAAATATAATTTCAAACTGGAGATGTGATTTTTGGTTTGCTGGTTG
>NW_015601949.1:0-458 GCF_001515605.1 Sinocyclocheilus anshuiensis | reverse complement strand
CATACAACAAAATATTCTAGGGGCCATGAAATTTTAGTCAAAATCCTCAAAAATGCTGGCGGTAGCTGGCAACTTTTTTCCAAAAACGTTTGGATAATGTTTGGATAACCCCTTTTTATACATTGCACACGTCTGCGGTGCGTTACGGCTCTGACACGGCCACCGGCGCTAATCACGGCCACTGAAGTCAATGCTTGTGTTTATACCAGCTGCGCCGAGGCACACAAGCATCCCAGTAGTGGCTCTCCGTGCTGCTTTGCTAAAGATACACGCATATGTCTCCTTTGATTAAAAACAATGGTTAGTGCGGTGGCTGTGATAAAGCTACCAACATCTGTCACCATGACTTATCGCGAGAGGAAAAAGTTACATTTTAGTCGCATAACATCGTTAATGGAAACACTGCCATTTTGCAATAGTTTTTAATCTACATTTATAAAATATCGCAAAAGTTTTGC
>NW_015601948.1:0-458 GCF_001515605.1 Sinocyclocheilus anshuiensis | reverse complement strand
ATGCTTAAGAGTTAGAGCTTTCGCCTCTACAAATTGGAGATGATATTAAGATATATGTATAGCCTATATACAACCGTTCAGTCAATTACTGTCCAAAAGTTGAAACGTCAAAATAAATGAGCTTTTTTTTATTTTTATTCTGGTATCCTAAACTCTTCACTGGCTAGTGTGCACTTGCTAGTGTAGAGAACAAATCTTATTAGAAATGGCGCGTTTGCCTTCCGTTCCCGCTTGACATTCCATCACAGGATTGGACGCATTTCAGTGGTTTATTCTTCTAGTGCCCTTGAAACAAAAAGTGTAGTCTCTCGTTCCTGGGATTCGGGATTGTAAATTCTACAATCGTCTCTTACACCGGTCTATCCACTGCGTACTGGCAAGCGCTGAGATTGGAGACCGGATTCTGCACGCTCGCGTATCCAAAACTCGAGTGCTGCTTGGCTTTCAGTCTCAGACTG
>NW_015601947.1:0-458 GCF_001515605.1 Sinocyclocheilus anshuiensis | reverse complement strand
GTGTGCAACCCACTCGACACAGGAAAACGACCACCACTGAAGCACCATTTAGTCAACACAAAAAAGCTCCCTTGAGCGCTTTGAACTCGTAGAATTCACTTATTGTAGCTTGGAAGAGCAGAACGATCATGTCGCTCGGCTCCAAAGCGAAAAGCTAAGTATGCGTTGCACCTGCTACCTATTTATACTTATGCGGCGATCAACGGCAGCTGGATGCAATTATTGCATGCCAATGTGCATTAGCTCGTTTAGTTTACACTCTAAGTCTCCCTCTGGCGAGATCCCCCAATTCGTCGGTATCGATGTGACGTCGAAAGTGCCCGACTGAAAGGGAACTGTATGAAGAGTTTTGAAAAACTGACTTACAGTTGAGGTCAAAAGTTTACATCCCCCTTTCAGAGTCTGCAAAATGGTAATTATTTTACCAAAATAAGAGGGATCATACAAAATTCATGTTA
>NW_015601946.1:0-458 GCF_001515605.1 Sinocyclocheilus anshuiensis | reverse complement strand
AGAAAGGAAAAATTGAAATCGCATCATATGACCCCTTTAAGGCCTTAAATTTGATACAACTAAATTTAAGACCCCGCGGAAACCCTATAAAAACAATGTTTGGGATGGCATGCTCAAAACTTGTAGGCAGTTTGATGTTGGATGTTCATCCAAATTATGGTGGAAACCAAAAACATTTGTGTGTTAAAATAACGTGTGCTCAAAAAGTAAAGAAATGCTTATATTACTTCACTGGCCAATGGAGCAAGCCAACCCCGTAACGTCACACGCTGTGGTATCACAAGATGGCCGCACACTTGCTCCAAAAGGTATTTTTCTTTAAAATTGTTACATTTATCATGTTTTTTTTTTTTTATCAAAATGTAAATCAATTTACTAAATAATGTAAACTTGACTGACTACTTCACTTCCACTTCTAAGAAGGGTCAGCTTTGAGAATGAAAACCAACCTGTTTGTT
>NW_015601945.1:0-458 GCF_001515605.1 Sinocyclocheilus anshuiensis | reverse complement strand
TAGTGTAAATAGAATCTATCACTATTTGCACTTAGTGTAAATAGCCACTGTCTTATGTTACTTAACTACTACAAATTTTTGTCATTAAATCTGGAATCAGTAACAAAGTACAATTAAGTAAGTAATCTGTAATATTTTTAAATCATTACGAGGTGATTTGTGTGTCAAAGAATCATGTGCCACTTCAGGTTCTCAGGGTTTTAGGTTAGCAGGGCATCTCAGGGAACACAAATAGAGCCGCTGTCTCTCTCTCTCTCTCACACACACACACACACACACACAGCTCATTCTATGATACTCCGTACAGTAGCATTTGTGTCAGTGAATGAATGCTGTGATATTCAGCCTCAGGATTTCTTCTGTTTACATAGAACCAAATCAGATGATGAAACTGGAATTATGGGTAAAAACTGCCTCAAGCATAAAATAACAAATTAGTCCAATTTACTTCTTCGACT
>NW_015601944.1:0-458 GCF_001515605.1 Sinocyclocheilus anshuiensis | reverse complement strand
TACAGTGTGACAAAAATTACACTGTATTGATGTGCGCATGCCCAGGAGCGCCATACGTATCCCTTCTAGCCTTAACCAGCGCATCTCTACACTACAGTGACCTGGGTGGCCAGTACCAAACCATGGAAAAACTAAGTAATTACACCATTTAGAAGCATTTCATCTGCGTAATGTCGGCGCTCATCGTTTACTCGGGAAAAAGGTCTATATGTTCCGTAAAAATAAAAATAAAACGTTAATGTGGGGGGGGGCTACACAATTTGTGCTACGCCACTGAGTAGAAACTACTCTTGCTTTCAGTATGTATGTAGACTGTTTCGTGAAAGAAAAGAAAAAGATATCAGGTAATTATATTTTCATAAAATATGCTATATGTCACAAAATTAAATGTCAGTTATTTCTCTTTTTCCACTTGAAAATATAAGCCTGCGGCAGAGGTCTCAAACTCAATTCCTGGA
>NW_015601943.1:0-458 GCF_001515605.1 Sinocyclocheilus anshuiensis | reverse complement strand
TAGTGTAAATAAAATACAGTAAAAATGAGTTTGTGGTGTTGTGTTTAAAGCTGCATTTGAAGGAGCCTTCGAAACAAGACAGCCTTTGTTGTGTCACTGACATATTCAGTCTTGGAATGCAGCCTTTGAAGGATGCAGCTCTGGAATTGGGACACAGCTATACATTTTCTTTCTCTAATAACTACATTAGTCAGTATCAGTGGCTCAAGCCTCCATTACTAGCACTAAAATGATTTTGGAATTAGCAATGGAGGCTTGTAATGAGATATGTAAGAAATTAGTTCTACACACAATAGCGTTAGTAGGACAAAAACCTGACAAATATCTTGAAATAAAATATCTGAGCATCTTGTCATGTTGAAACCATGGTGCACTGAATTTGAATTATTATTATTAGTAGTAGTAGTATTTTGTTTATTTATTTATTTGTTTATTTATTTATTTATTTATTTATTTAT
>NW_015601942.1:0-458 GCF_001515605.1 Sinocyclocheilus anshuiensis | reverse complement strand
TTTACATATACTCCACAAGACAAAATAATAGCTGAATTTATAAAACCATAAATTTTCATAACTTGAAATATTTAATAAAATTAAGTATAAACAAAAAATAAATCTTGTTTTAGATAGTTGCCGTCAACTAAAAATAAAAAAATGTAATAAATAAAATGAATAATTACTTTAAATAAACATTAAATCATTACATCTCAGCTGGTTAATTGAAATAAAATAAACATGAATTGAAATAAATATATTTTCAGCCAGTTGCCTGGCAGCATCTCTTACAACATTTCTTACATAAAGTAACTAAAACTAAATCATCTAAAAACTCAAACTTAATCAAAACTGTATAGACATAAGCTAATAACAGAAGATATCAAATTAAATAAAAATACAAAATAACAAAATATGAAAAATTAAAATAAATAGTATACCAATGAATAACACTTAATAATAAACTCATTATTAAT
>NW_015601941.1:0-458 GCF_001515605.1 Sinocyclocheilus anshuiensis | reverse complement strand
TAAAGTATTGATATATTAACTTCAAATCTCAGCATCAATATTTTAGCACAAATGGCTTCAGCTAATAAACACTTGGGGAATGTCGAGGAATCCCTCTGGCTGAAGCGGATCATGCTGGGCTCTTTTCAGCAGCGCCACTAACCTTTTGGCAGCCGCCAGTAAAGTCTATTCTGCTGTTGTGATGGAGGAGGACAATGCGGCTCAGCAGCCTTTAGAAAGCAGCGCTACCTCCAACAGTGCAGTCATTCAGCACCGGTTGGGAACCGACTTCAGGCCCATTGTAACTCCAGACCTCGTCCCGTTTCACTTTCCTCACACATTCATCACGTCTTTAACCCTCGTGATGCATTCAGAATCTCTAGACTGCTTTTGCATCCCGGGTCGGTCTGGACCTGAAGAACCGGTACTTTATAAAACATATGTGACCCTGCAGCACAAAAGCAGTCTTAAGTCGCTGG
>NW_015601940.1:0-458 GCF_001515605.1 Sinocyclocheilus anshuiensis | reverse complement strand
GATGTAGGTGACTTTTTTCTTCAGTAGAACAGTAAAGAAGATTTTAACTGAAACCATGATCCTTGGTGATTCATATGCAAGTCAGTGGCTACCAGCACTTTGAGAGTAAAAAAAAACATACAGGCAACACAAAAGTAATACTCATGGCTCCTGATGATATATTGTGGTCTTATGAAGCGAAACGATCAGTCTGTGCAAGAAACTGATCATTATTTACAGCATTATTACCTGTAATCCAGATCCTCAGGCAAACGGTCCAGAGTGATGTCTGGTTCACGAATGAATCATTCTTTTGAACTGATTCTTTTTTGTGAACTAGATGAACCAGTTCACCAAATCGGACTGAAGCGTCTGAAACAGTTCGAGCAGCACAGATCTACAAGTTATACTCAATCAAAACTCACTTTCAGACACCTGACAGTCACTCCGAATCACAATGAGCCAAAATACTGGCGTAT
>NW_015601939.1:0-458 GCF_001515605.1 Sinocyclocheilus anshuiensis | reverse complement strand
ATGCGCGTTAAATATCGCATGCGATTTATCGTGCAGCCCTATTTACAGGTGAAACTCTTTCCATATAGAGAGCAGATGAAAGGCTTTTACCCAGCATGAATTAGCATGTGAGTCTCAAGGTATCTTATACGTGTGAAAGACTTTCCACACTGAGAGCAGGTAAAAGGCTTTTTTCCAGCATGTACTAGCATATGATTCTTAAGGTTTTCATTACACGTGAAAGTGTTTCCGCACTGAGAGCAGCTGAAAGGCTTTACCCCACTATGGATTCTCATGTGTTTCACAAGGCTTCCTTTATGTTTGAAAGACTTTCCACACTGGGAGCAGCTGAAAGGCTTTTCTGAAGTGTGAGTTACCAAATGATCCTTAAGGTGTCCTTTCTGTGTAAAACTCTTTCCACACTGAGAGCAGGCAAAAGGCTTTATTCCAGCATGAATTAACATGTGATTCTTAAGGTT
>NW_015601938.1:0-458 GCF_001515605.1 Sinocyclocheilus anshuiensis | reverse complement strand
AGTTCACCACCAGGAACTGTTTGTCCAGCTCCATCATGAAGACAATGAAGAAGATGATGGCAAAGACCATCTCACAGATGGCCACCGCTGAATACCCGCCATACATTGACGCGGCGTAACAGATAAGGATGATGAAACTGAGGAGCTACAGAAAACAGACAGACATGCAGTTTAACAACTTAAAAGAAACTCGATTGCATCAGTGTAGAAGTGGGTAAGGGGTGTGAACGTGGTTTTGATCGGGGGTCAAGGTTTAGCTGGTTAGCATTAGCAGTTAGCCCTTGTTGATAGATACCGTATTTATACAGTTCTGCATGTTTCTCTATTGCAATATTATTATTGTTAAAGTCACAATAAAAGGGAAGAAGTGACAGATCTTGGTAACACTTTAGTTAATGTCCAATTCTCACTGCCAACTAGTTGTTTATTAGCATGCATATTACTAGCATATTGGCTGT
>NW_015601937.1:0-458 GCF_001515605.1 Sinocyclocheilus anshuiensis | reverse complement strand
AGAAAGGAAAAAATGAAATTGCATCATATGACCCCTTTAAGTCTTCAGTAGTCATATAATAGTTTCAGGGGTGAAAAGCATAACAAAATATGGTTGAACAATGTATACAAGTTTCTTTAGAGAAAATTGTCAGCAAAATGCATGAATGAAAAATTAAAAAAAATCCAGCATACAGGTTTGAGTAAATAATGACAGCAGTTTCTTTTAATGATATTTATCTACACGTCTAAGAAGAAAACGTACAGAAATATGCATCATTTCCAGCAGCGCATGTATGCGAACAACAAAAGAGCATGCTGAACACAGGCAGATGCACAAACAGTTGAGCTCTGAGAGCGTGTGACGTGTTAACCGACTCGGAGATGTCACGCCGAGGCTCTTCTGCGCTTTCACGCTTAAACGGTTATCCGTTCACATTGTCTGGGCTCTGCGCTCGATGATAATGCCCTACAATCATT
>NW_015601936.1:0-458 GCF_001515605.1 Sinocyclocheilus anshuiensis | reverse complement strand
ATTGACATAAGGATTCAGTTTCAATTTAACTAAATAGTTAAATCTCTCTGCAAACACAAATTTAATTTTGATCTACAATGTTTTATGAATTTGTAATATTCATAAGTTCTTTCCTATGCTGTAATTTTAAGATCAAGATACTGGAGTTTTGATTGAGAATATCACAATTCTCTGTAATTTATCATGAATTGAAAGCACTTCACAGTTGCTTACATTTAGATACAAGACTACATGTACAGCTCAACGGTATTGATTGCTTTGGGGTTTTGATAGCTCTGCCTAATATACCTTATTATTTATATTTGTTTTCTGATGTAAAATTCTGTGCTTTAGCGAACAAGACTTTTATTTTGGTCTGAAGATATGATGTCATAAAGCTGTGCAGTATGTGTTTTTCTTCTTTGGGATTTTATGGCAGCTGGCATCCAATTTGTTGCATTACTGCCACCTACTGTACT
>NW_015601935.1:0-457 GCF_001515605.1 Sinocyclocheilus anshuiensis | reverse complement strand
GAAAGGAAAACTTGAAATCGCATCATATGACCCCTTTAAGATGGTCACTTTTTAAATGATCATATCTTGACAACAGTTTGGAGTAGTCATAACGATTATATCCTCACCCAGCGGTATCAATTATGATGTCGATTTGACATCAAACATTGGGTGAAAATAGGAAGTTAATCCCACACTGAAATGAGTTTAATGTATATGTAGGTCAATATGTTTGAAGTTCAGTTTAAAATGTCATGTTAAGTTTTTGAGGTCAGTTTGATTTGCATATTTGACCTGTTTTTTTGTTGTTGTTTTTTTATGTCAATTTGGATGTCTTTTCGACATCAATTGCCCACTGGACAGAAAGCAGAGAGTTTACTTTGTCATTCCATGCATCGAACTCAAAATGTGTTTCTGGCTTTGAATGACTCTAAATGACGGAGCTGGTCACATATTATAACTTAAATATATAGCTGAG
>NW_015601934.1:0-454 GCF_001515605.1 Sinocyclocheilus anshuiensis | reverse complement strand
GAACGAGGTGTGGCGGTGAGGACCCGGGAGAGAGGGGTTACATAAGGTAAAATAACTTCATTTCATCAAACTAAGAAGAGATCAGAATCTGATGTATGTTTTTGTTGTTGTTGTTGTTGTTGTTTTATACTGAAGCACAATAAAAAAATTCAACTAATTAAGAAACAGAAGATTATATCTCACTTTCTCTGTCTTTTTTTTTTTTGCAGAATAACTTGGCGCATACAAGGGCCAGATTCACAAAATAGAAGAATAAAATTCTTCTTAACTGTCGTTTTCTTCTTATTTTCGAACTAAGAATATTTTGTATACCTAAAAAAATTTTCTTAAGACAAAACTTAAGAAGAACTCAAATCTTGAAAAGAATGTTCTTAAAAATAATTGCAAATAACTTCTTTTAAGTATTTACTCATTATAAAATAACTTGTGTGTGTGTGTGTGTGTGTGTGTGTGT
>NW_015601933.1:0-458 GCF_001515605.1 Sinocyclocheilus anshuiensis | reverse complement strand
ATGTACAGCGTGGTGATCAGCTCCTGAACCGGGGGAAAATAGTTAGTTAATAATCAACAAAGATGAACCCATTTCCAAGACTTTAGATTGAACTGTATATAAACATAAATAAATAAGATGTGTATTTGGCATTAGGTGAACATTTTAGCAATGTCCTAAGATCTTAGATGTACCTGGTCACCATTTATCTTTTTGCTATCGCTAATTCACTTAAACGGTCCTGTGGTGTGACAAATGAATTTTTTAAAGTACGAATATTCCATGTAATCTCCAAATGAATAAAATGAAAATGAAAAATTACTTTTAGAAATGCAAAATAAATAAACCATTCACAAATAAAAAGAAAAATAAGAATGAATAAAATGAATAAATAAATGAAAACAGCAAAAAATGACTCCATGAGTAAATAAATAATTAAATAAAGATAAGTACAAGATGTAGGATGTTTTTTATCTCTT
>NW_015601932.1:0-457 GCF_001515605.1 Sinocyclocheilus anshuiensis | reverse complement strand
TCTGAAGGATCATGTGACACTGAAGACAGGAGTAATGGCTGCTAATTCAGCTTTGCCACCAGAGGAATAAATTACATTTAAATAGAAAACTGTTACTTTAAATAGTAATAATACTTCAGAATTGTAATATTTTTACTATATTTTGATCAAATAAATGCAGTTTTGGTGAGCATAAGAAATCTTACTGACCCCCAAAATTTTAAATAATTGTGTACATTTAATCATAATATATTATGTATATTTCATATAGCTAAATATATTTGTAACTAATTGAATGTAATTTAATTGTTTTTGAATGAAGTGTGTTGTTATTAATGTGTGTAAAACAGTCAGTCAGAAAGAGAGAGGCAGAAGGAAAAATAAGCGGGGGGTGGCGTGGAACAAACTAAATATCAGGAATAGAGGAGTTCATTTTGAAGCTCTGCTGTGCTCATTTCTGTTAACATTTTCTGCATGA
>NW_015601931.1:0-458 GCF_001515605.1 Sinocyclocheilus anshuiensis | reverse complement strand
AGTAATTCATATTTATTTAATAATCTGTGACTGAATAAATCATGCATGCTGGACAAAATGTAACTGCTGTTTTGGTGTGTGAATACGCTATCAGTTTCCAGGACAGAGTGGAGACAACAACAGATAATGATGTAAGTGTGAAATCTTGTCTTCAGAGGAAGACGGAGACAGTGGGAAAATCTCACAGGACAGACTGGAAGTCTGCTGCGGTGTGACGGGAAGACTTGAGGAAGGACTGGACTGAGAGAAGTGCACAATCACAGCTACAGCTTCCCGATGACTGAATTACACGATGATGACAGACCCAGGGGAATAAAGACTCAGGATACACCAAGATAGGAATTATCAATCCTAAAAATAGCTTCTGGTGTTCTGAAATTCTAACAAAAACCAGCACTGCAAGAAACACAGACAAAAAGAGTGAGCAAGGCAGAAACAAAAGGACAGATCTAAAAGAA
>NW_015601930.1:0-458 GCF_001515605.1 Sinocyclocheilus anshuiensis | reverse complement strand
AAAATACGCCTAATGGAAACGCGTCAATTTCGCAAAAACTCCCATTTATTGCAAAAAAGTTTTTATGCTCACATGAGGTGGTTTTTCAGGCTATTCGAAAAAGGAATATTTCGCAAAACTGCAATGGGAACGTTTTTTGTTCACATTTACAGGTGACATGGCGTATGTAAAAATGTCATATGTCATATGATCATTCTTCAATGTACTCTAACCTCCAAGAAACACTTCATACGTGGCCACTCTCAAGTATAAGGGCTTTCCCTGCCATTAATGCTTAGACAATTTACAATGCACACGTCTGCGGCACATTACGGCTCCGACACAGCCACCGGAGTTGATCTCGGCCACTCTAGTCAATGCTTGCGTTTATACGAGCTGCGCCATGCACGTTTCTGAAGCGGCTCTCCTTCGATTAAATATAGCCAAAATCTGTCAAAATCCCACCAAAATCCGTTGCC
>NW_015601929.1:0-458 GCF_001515605.1 Sinocyclocheilus anshuiensis | reverse complement strand
AGTGTGCCTCCTCTATTTTAAAACCCACGAGCCGCCACTGATAAATGGTATTGCCACACTTAACAATGGTACGAGAAAACCACCTCGTTGATTAGTAAAAATCATCTTTTTACTCACTGTGTATTTGATCTCCTCTTTTGTCTTTTTTAACCTCCGGAACTGATTGGTGTTTAGAGGTATGGTACCGTGGAGCACGTTTAGAGTGATCTCACACAAGGATAGAATCAGTTGATCTGACGCTGACTGGAAAATAATGTGTCATTGCTTCGGTGAAGCCTTACATAACAATTTTAAAAGAGGAAGGTTTTTACAAAGCCTATCACTCATTTTTCACCAAAGTGTTATTTTCTGTACGTACAGAAAATCTCTTCAACATACACATCTTGTGATCTAGAAATATTGCTAGTACCCAGTGTGGTGTAGTCAGCTAGTAGCACACGCTTGTCATATACCACTTT
>NW_015601928.1:0-458 GCF_001515605.1 Sinocyclocheilus anshuiensis | reverse complement strand
ACAGTAAAACAGCAATGCCGTTAAATATTACTACAATTTAAAATGACTGTTTTTATTTTAATATATATTAAAATGTAATTTATTCCATTATTTCAGTCTTAAGTGTCACATAATCCTTCAGAGACAGTGTCATTTTACCATTATTTATATACTATTGTAATTTTTAATGAATATATTGACTTTTATTATTATTTAATTATTTGTATATTATTATTTATGTTTCATTTTGTTTCATTTTTAGCAATTGCATGTAATTTTATTTAATATATAATCAGTTTTAGTTCAGTCTTAGCTTTTTCTAGTAAGTAATTTTAGTGCTTATTTCAGTCAGTGTTTTTCACTTCTACTTCTTTACTTCTACTCACTTCTACTGAAGTTTTTCATATACTATTTATATTTAGATCTGTTTGTATTTAAAATCTAAATGTTCTATAAATAATATTTATAGCTATTATTTT
>NW_015601927.1:0-458 GCF_001515605.1 Sinocyclocheilus anshuiensis | reverse complement strand
AATCAGCATATTAGAAAGCTTTCTGAAGGATCATGTGATACTGATGACTGGAGTAATGATGTTGAAATTTAAAATTTGCCATCACAGGAATAAACTGCATTTTGAAACATAAAATAGAAAAGAGTTGTTTTAAATTGTAGTAATATTTCACAATATTACAGTTTTTTACCGTCTTTCTAATCAATGAAATAAATGCAGCCTTGACAAGCATAAGAGCTGTCTATCAAAACCATTAAACAATCTTCCCTTCGAAAGGTGTGGGGTTGGTAAATATTACATTTAAAAAGCAAACTGTGGTTATATGTTGCAAGTTATGTTTTACATATCTTGGGCAGAATAAGTTAGATGGCAATAGTCAAAAGTCTGGCGAGTGTCTGCACAAGACCGTGTTTTAAATTAATGAAACAAAAGGTCAATGGCATCCTTTGCCGGTCTTGAAGAATTTTTTTTTTTTTTTT
>NW_015601926.1:0-458 GCF_001515605.1 Sinocyclocheilus anshuiensis | reverse complement strand
TCAAAAACTTGACAATGTTGCACTCACTGTAACTATCAGGGCACATAATAGACTAGCATAAAGTTGATCTTTGAAGACTGTAGCGGCAACTATACTACTATAACATACATACAAGAATTACATCATTATGTTTTCTGAAAGCCCTCAAGAGATGAATCAGAAGATATATTTGGATTCAGTGACATAGCCAGCCAATTATCTTTGCAGCATGAAAGAATAAGGATGAGCATTGGATTTTAAATGCAGTAATTCAAAGCAGCGCACAAGTGTTCAGGCAGTCACAGTCATTGTTTGCTCTGTAGCTCTAAAGCTTTATGTTTATTTGTACAGGTCTGTATTTTTAATGTTATCTAGCAAATGCATATAACTGTATATTTCTTGCATTTAAAATTTGCTGTTAAAAGCGTGGAATAACATTTTTGAGTATTCTCTACATTTTTCTTACGTTTTTTTTTTTT
>NW_015601925.1:0-458 GCF_001515605.1 Sinocyclocheilus anshuiensis | reverse complement strand
TCCCCTCCCACTCTGCACAGCTGTTTGATTGAATTTGAATAAGCAAATAGTACAATGAACTTTCCTGACATTCCAGCAGCCTTACAGACGGAATGGACAAACGCACCTGCGCATGCGCAGCCGGAGTTGCACGCAAACACATATACACCACACCCTCAATTCTAACACACACACTCATTAAATCGGACATTTGATTGCTTTCTCTCTCTCTCGTTCTCTCTGTCTCTCTCTCCTCACGATCTCTTTCCATTTTCTCCCTCATCAGGGATGTTCCTCCATTTCCTCAGTAGAATGCAAATTGGTAGAAACACTGATCAGAACTTATTACAAAATGGAGCCTTGCTCCGAGGAAAAAAAGAGGGGTGCGCAGTATAAGAGGAAGGTGGTGGTGGTGGGGGGAGCCTGCGGGAGGGGAATGACGCTTGGTGGCGAAGATGGGAAAATTAGATTTATTTTTT
>NW_015601924.1:0-458 GCF_001515605.1 Sinocyclocheilus anshuiensis | reverse complement strand
CACGGATCACTGCTTAACCTTTACAAATGCTTCATCTCCACTTCATCACAGACCTTCCTCGTATGTCTGCTGTCTGGTGGAGGAAATGGCTCACATTTGTGAACTCTTTACCTTCCCCCACTTGTAGGAAATTCATTTGAAAGCATGTACAGAAGAGCGCAGATGGGCTGCAGGTAAGATACTGTGTGCTACAAACAGCAGTAGTAGTCATATTTTGACCTCTGGGTGTTGTTTATAGTATGATGGTCAACAAAATGCTTCTAAAAAGCACATGATGACTATGTTCAAAAAAGCATTGTACTTTCTCGCTTCTGTGAAAGTATGTAGTGTATATGGAAATTGTACGTTTTTGCATGGAATACTGTATCCTACAATGCAATGCATTCAACCTGACAGTCAATTTCCAATGTGAAGGACAAAACAGAAATAATATCAGATGTGAATTGTAGCATTTTTTT
>NW_015601923.1:0-457 GCF_001515605.1 Sinocyclocheilus anshuiensis | reverse complement strand
GCTTTAAATAATCTTTAGTTCTTAGTTAATAATCTTTAGTAAGCGAGGAACGAAAAATAACTTTGCTGTGAGTATATATGTAGGGGCCTTAATTGAACTTGTCCTGTCCAAGTGTTTCGTAGTTTACATACTTCCGAAATGTGACTTTCTCGTTCACGTAATTCCATTCCGTTAATTTGTCCGTTATAGGTTGTTATCCAAAGCTAAAGACACACAGAAGACACCACGAGTCAATCCCTTGAGGAAGCTGTTTTGCAGGGTCAGGTCCGTCAATACTACACGGCTACTCATTAACCACAGAATCTGTTTAGCAATGGAAATAAATGATGTGTAATTACGTGACTGATTAAGCCTCATTTCTGGTCTGTCATCAGGCTGAGCGGCTCATGTCAGGCCCAGCGGTGTCTCTGGAGACGAGTACGCAGTGGTGCGGGCCGGTCAGGAGGTCAGGGAAAGC
>NW_015601922.1:0-457 GCF_001515605.1 Sinocyclocheilus anshuiensis | reverse complement strand
GCTGCATTGCAGTGATGCCTATCAAGGCTCATCATCACGGCTGTCCGCCATAGTGGCCCATTATGAGGCCAATGTGAGAGAAAAGTAGTGCTGACAGCTGCCTCACAAAGTCAGCTTTAATGCTACTTCAACATTTGCAGCACCATCTTAAACACCTGCAGATCTTGCAGAAACACCAGACACCAGCACAGATGCTCATCAGAGTATAGCTGTTGGTTCTGATGGTGAAATGAAGAGAACTGTTTATAAATGCAATTCATTCAGTACTGAAAGGTATTACTAAATGTAGTCCAATATAGTTAAAAATTAAAAATAATCTGTTTTACCCAATATGTGTGTACAGTTTATATATATACTAATCATAACATTTAAAGAGGTGATTTATGTTAATGCCATATTTCTTGCCAAAATACATGTAAAAAAATAAATGCAAGAATTTTTTTTTTTTTTTTTTTTA
>NW_015601921.1:0-457 GCF_001515605.1 Sinocyclocheilus anshuiensis | reverse complement strand
CCCTCCTGCTCAGCCGCTCTGCCTCATTGAAATTACTGCTTCACTCTTCAGTCACCGAATCTACACCAGTGTCCACCCCAGTGTTCCAGGTGTCAATTGCCAACATCACCGAAATTTCACCTGTCTTAGAACTCCTCCCAGATCAGGCCCCCTCGTCAATCCTCATGCAAGCTCAAGAATCCCGAGTCTCTTCCTACCTAGAAGTCGCACCAGTCCATTACTTACTCCCTCTGTCCACTCCAGAGAGTGAAATCCCTGAGTCCGCTAGAAGGTGAAATTCCAGAGCCCACTTCAGAGAGAAAAATTCCAGAGCCTGCTCCAGAGAGAGAATTTTCAGAACCCGCTCCAGAGAGAGAATTTCCAGAGCCTACTCCAGAAAGGGAATTTCCAGATCCCGTTTCTTAGTGGCCAGTCCTAGCTCCAATGTATCTAGATCCCTTGTCACGGCCACAGAGGC
>NW_015601920.1:0-457 GCF_001515605.1 Sinocyclocheilus anshuiensis | reverse complement strand
TAGTCCAGTGGTGTCTGGGAGGTCCACGGGGCGATGGTAATTAGCTCCGATCCAGAACAGCGAGTTGAGCGTTGCATCATCCAGTGCCGTTTTCTCTGCAATCCCGCAGAACTCCCACGCATATTCCACAAAGGGGAGATCTCTGCGGGATAGGGCTGTGAAACAAGCGGCAATTTCAATATTCGCTGGGAGAAACTGGGAAAAAAAAAACTTTCAAAAACAGAAAAGAAACACGGGGAGGAGAGGCGCCGCTCACTTTTTGTCGGTCTGGAATTCTGTCACGGGATGCTACTGCGAGGAGCACGAAACGAGGAATGAGGAGACACAGAGTCTAATTCAAACATACAGTATTTTAATAATAGTTAAGGGAACAGGAAAACACACGTAGCAAAGGTTGACATGAACAATTCCTGACAAGGGAGAACAGAACGGGCTAGAACTCAAATAGGGCAGATAA
>NW_015601919.1:0-457 GCF_001515605.1 Sinocyclocheilus anshuiensis | reverse complement strand
TATTATTTTAAATTGAATAAATGTTCATGATACTGCTGCTGTTATTACAAATGACGGCATAAAAATTACAAATACATGCAGCCTTGTTCAGCATGACAGACTCTTTCAAAAAACTTTTTAAAGGTAGTGTAGGTAAACAAATAAAGTTTGTTACAATGTAACTTTATATAAATGCTACATATGTTAAATAAAGAACACTTCTCTTGCACAAACATCTTGCACCCTTTCAAGCAAGAACATTTTCTCAGTTGAAAAAAGTCAGAAAGAAGTCCTTCATAATTTTGTTTACTAGAATATCAGTTCCAAGTATTGTTTGCCGTTAAGCAGTTTTAATGTAAGTGTATGTGCTGCAGGTGTATGGGGCAGTGCTTTCTCCATCCTCTTTAACCGGGTTCTGGGGGTGAAGGAGACAACCAGCAGTAGCACAATGGAGGAGGAGCTGGGTGAGTAAGATTGT
>NW_015601918.1:0-457 GCF_001515605.1 Sinocyclocheilus anshuiensis | reverse complement strand
GGGAGGCATTCTTTAATGGCGTCCCAGTCCAAATATTTAAAATGATCACCTAAACTTCCATTCGGCTCTTCCATTTCGGCTGATAGAGCTCAAGTGAGTTTGTCTTCATCTTGCCAGCAGCTTTCGGAAGAAATTGGTGCGTGTATGTGTGTGTGTGTGTTTTGCACATCATACTGCCTGCAAGAAAATAAGGAATAAAACTCTGCACTGCCTTTCTCATGAGACTTGACCATAGCAACACAATGGAAATCAGCAGCTAGAGTAGCCTATCGAGAAATAAAAATACACTAATAATGTACAAAATGGGGCACATGGCAAAAATAATATTTTTTAGAGAATATCTCTAATTAAATGTTTTTTTTATTATTAATTTGAACTCCATCGTCAAATAGTGTTTTTTCTTTCTTGTATTAAACTGTAATGTGGTGTTTGGGTTTTGGTTCATGTTCATGTTTTC
>NW_015601917.1:0-457 GCF_001515605.1 Sinocyclocheilus anshuiensis | reverse complement strand
TTTTCTTTCTCGCCCCCATTTTTCCTTTTTCTTTTTTACCCCCCCCATTTTTTTTAGGAGGCAACTAAAGGGGATTGTAACAAGAGCCTTAACTGGTGCCTCTTAATCACTTCTAGGTATTAAGTCATGATGCAGGAGTCGCCCAATGAGACAATAAGCAACAGTTCAATGAGTCAAAATGGAATGAGCATCCTAAGCAGCCAATTAGATGCTGGCAGTAGAGATGGAAGATCAAGTGGGGAGACGAGCAGTGAAGTAAGCGCAGTCGAGCTGCTGCATCTGCAACAACAGCAGGTAAGTTGTGTCTCTCTCCCCCGTCCGTTGTCATCCGCCGCGCTCTGTCTCTTTCTCTCTCTCCCTCCCTCCCTCTCTTTCTCTCTCTCTCGCAGGCTTTCACACAGGGCTCAGCAGGCAGCTATTTGACTGACACCCTTCAGTTGTGCACATTTAGACAGGA
>NW_015601916.1:0-457 GCF_001515605.1 Sinocyclocheilus anshuiensis | reverse complement strand
TGATTAAGAGGTGTGGGGCTGCTCTCCTGCCAAACTATCTGCTGAAACCTCAGTGAGGGTCAGCCGGGGAGGTGTTGAGTTACAGTCGCAGGTGAAGGTAGGACAGTCTGCCAGGGGTGTTTGGAAGGTATGCTATTGGAACAACATGCAGTACAGAAGCCAAGCAGGACAGGCAGGATGGCAGACTGTGAGACAAGAGCCAGCGTGTGCCACCTCAAATATTTCAGCCAATGGAGGAAAAAGTGTTTTAAAGGTTAAAAAATAACAAAAATCTGTGAGGGAAATCACCAATTCTGAAGTCTTAATTTGGTTTGTCAAACTGAGTTGCACCGAGACTTATTGTTAATTTGATTTGTAGTCTCTTTGTAGTTCTTTTGTTTCATTGGTTCCCTTGATTGTATCCACAGGTGTGTCTAGTCTTCTTGTTACCTTGTTAGCTTCCCTGTGTATATATAGC
>NW_015601915.1:0-457 GCF_001515605.1 Sinocyclocheilus anshuiensis | reverse complement strand
CAAAGTTTGGTATCAGCAAATTGTTGATATTTTTCAATATTGATAATAACAGGAAATAATTCTTGTGCACCAAATCAGCATATTAGAATGATTTCGGTAGGATTGTGTGACATTGAAGACTGGAGTGATTGATGCAGCTTTGAATAATATAGAAATGCCCTGGCAACCATCTACAACACCCTAGCATCATGGCGGTGACTTTTGCATATGCAAGCAACACCCAAATCTGGTTTCTTCTCAATTTCGCCTCTCACTGATGTGATTTAGTACCTTGTGCATTTTACTGAACTCACCTGGATGCTTTCATGTGTTACGAACCCCAAAGTTACTTCATGTGTGTGATTTAATTGCTTGTGTAATCTTTTCCCTGCACCTGCAGCCGAGTGGGAAAGGGCCTCGCCTTCCTGAAGTTTATTGTGTCATCAGCCGACTGGGCTGTTTCAACCTGTTTTCCAAG
>NW_015601914.1:0-457 GCF_001515605.1 Sinocyclocheilus anshuiensis | reverse complement strand
GAGTTTTCCCAATACTTTGGGCAATATAGTGTATGTTTGGTGCGTCAGGGGGCCCAACCTCATTCTTTCATAGGGCCCAAAATTGCTAGCGGCGCCCCTGATGGTAGCAATCAAAATAGAGTAACTCACATTTTGAAAAGTAATTTGACGCTTCAAATGAAGATTTATCGATTACATCGTTATGCCAGTAGGTGGTGAAAATCGGCTGTTAAAATGTATTTGTCTTTGAATCATTCAAGAGTCGTTCAAAAACACTGATTCATCCAGTAATGAAAGGAGTACATCTAGATTGAGTCACTGAATCATTCATTCATAAATTACATGTTTAGTTGTCTAATATTTTTTTTCTTCAGAGTCATGAGAAACCCAAACTCCATTTAAAATAAAAAAATAAAAAATAAATAAAAAAATGTATCCAGAATCGTGCAGCTCTATTTTGCACACAAACAGCTCTTAA
>NW_015601913.1:0-457 GCF_001515605.1 Sinocyclocheilus anshuiensis | reverse complement strand
AGTGCTAGCCTTTGAAGAGCTGGTGGCAAAATACACACACACATGCATATTTTTCCCTCCAGATAACCAACCAACTGTTCCCTCACTGGCCTTTCCCTGACTCCCCCCACCCCCCTGGAAAAGATCACATCGTTTCTTTTTTGGCTTGTTTGGTTTTAAATAATAAATGATACCGTGCCTTATCCTGCCTATCTGCATATTATTAAATGTGGAGAAAAAACAGAAAGGCGCAGCACTTTCAAACACAGTACAACGTTGAGTTTCGGTCGCCCACACATGCTGTCTGGTGCACGGCTAGGTCAAAAAACAGCATTTGTAATTGGAAACTAAAATCTTAACAATATCAAGCTGTGATTCAGAGAAAGGCCTACGGTGAAAGGGGTTTTATGCAGTTTAATGTTTTTGTCGTCGAATTTCGGGCTGTAGCTGTGGTAAAAAAAGGAAAGAAAAAAAAAAA
>NW_015601912.1:0-457 GCF_001515605.1 Sinocyclocheilus anshuiensis | reverse complement strand
GCGAGATTTATGGTAATGCTTTTTTCCTCAGTTGGTCAGAACAAAGAGGCAAAACTTACGGACTGCAGCTTTAAGATACAAGAACCAAATTAACATTTTTACAAATTATTTAAACTTTATTAGTTGAGTTAATGCTGGAATACACTACATCACTTTTGTACAGATTTTTGGTGCTGTTTGCAGAAAGTCTGCAGATTTTGGTCAGTCAGAGCTGACGGATTTCACAGAAAACCACATAATGTATGATGGGCACAGACTCAGATTTTGTAATACTAGACTAAAGATGTGTGCACACCAAAAGAGAATTGAATTATTCGCATGAGTAGATTACATACAAAGTCAATGCAACGATGCGAATAGGCATGAATTTGCACTGGGTGATGCGAATGATGCAAATTGGGCGCCGCGATTGCTGTGAACAAATTTGCATAAACACGTTGTCGTGCAAGCCAGTCAG
>NW_015601911.1:0-457 GCF_001515605.1 Sinocyclocheilus anshuiensis | reverse complement strand
GCAGCCTGGAATTGAACTGCTGGTTTCGTCTGGCCAGAGGAGAATGGCACACTATTTCGACACACTATTACCCTGTTTAATACTGTAAAGCTGCTTTGACACAACCTGCATTGTAAAAAGCACTATATAAATAACGGTGACTTGAATTGTTTTGTACAAAAATACATTTTGATCAGATTTTTGAATATTCAATCTCATTTTGTAAGTGACTCTTTCTGTTTTAAAGATGTTTTCTTTGGATTGTTTGACTACTCTAAAGAGAATATAGCAAAATATAACTTAATTCATTTGTGTCTCCTGCCAGCTTACTAAACAAAAATCTGGCTCTAAACCTCTCTTTTCTTTATTCAGAGTTGATCCATGGATATGGATATGGAAACTATCCAAAGTTCTGTTGATCCTAAAGCAGTGCAAACTGCATCTCTATATTCATCCTATGTGTCCTCTTAAGGTGAAA
>NW_015601910.1:0-457 GCF_001515605.1 Sinocyclocheilus anshuiensis | reverse complement strand
ATGTTCTTTTTAGCAGCATCATATGACCCCTTTAAAACCTGAAATCAAAAAATAAATCTGCTTAAGAAAGATTAAAAAGTTATCAAACACTACTAGAAAAAAAGACAAAAAAACACCATAAATACTATCTTTTATCGTTTTATCAAAACCCTACTAGAAAACCTCAACAGCATAATTTGAAGTTTGATTATGCGACATCTAAAGCCTGGACATGTAAGAGACCTGAACTTCAGTCCGATCGGAGTGAGCCAAATCATAGCAAATAGTAGCTGTGCCACTCTGGATGGCCTCAGTCCTCCCCACAACGTGAAACTAAGAGAAGCTCCCACATTCACCTGAACCCTTCTAATCTGCAAAATAATGGCGCTCCTTACACTGAGGTGCATCCTTGCCTGACGTGACGCCTTTTGTCTCCTCCTGTGTTGTGACAACACTTACATTTGTAAATTGCCCTCCT
>NW_015601909.1:0-457 GCF_001515605.1 Sinocyclocheilus anshuiensis | reverse complement strand
AACTGCTGTGATAACTCCTATACCTAAGAAACCGGGGGCTGATTCGAGTAACTTTGATAATTTTCACCCCATTTCAAATCTCCCATTTCTTTCTAAAATACTGGAAAGGATTGTTGCAGCCCAGGTCCGGGATCATCTGTCTGATAATAGTCTGTATGAGCAATTTCAATCTGGCTTCCGTTCACATCATAGTGTTGAGACTGCATTAGTTAAGATTTCCAATGATTTAATGACTTTGATGAGTTTACATCAAAGCCTTCATATTTTACTCCTGGGGTTCCACAGGGCTCAGTTTTAGGTCCTCTCTTATTTCTTATTTATCTTCTACCTCTTGGTAATATTTTTAGGATGTTTGGTATTCAATTCCGCTTCAATGCTGATGACACCCAACTTTACCAGTCCTCTAAACCCACCTCTACTTTTCCTCTGTCTATCCTCTCAGATTGTGTAGCTGAGA
>NW_015601908.1:0-457 GCF_001515605.1 Sinocyclocheilus anshuiensis | reverse complement strand
AAAGTTTTGGAAAAGTCATGGAAATTTATTTCACAAATCTCTGTACAATAGAATATATTTTTAATTAGGTCCTGAATTTTAGTGTGGGATTGCGCTAGGGATGTCAATTTTTAATCATTCCTATGATCGGTTATCGTATAAATTAACGATCAATTGATCGATTAATCATTAACCTAAATACTGCAAAATGCCTCTATTGTAGTTGCATATAGTCACAACATGAAAAGATGCGCAAATGCCACTCAAAATGCCAGCTTCCTCACCTGAATGAAAAGGGTTTTTTAGTCTAAATAAAAGGCTTGTAGCAGGATTGTAAAATGAATAGATGTGATTACTAGTTTGGGATCATTATACTTAGCTGGCTGTTTCATATCCTGTTTCAGAGACCACTGAATGCGCCTTTTTAAAGGGGTGTAACTAACATGTGCTAATGTTTGTCTGTTGCAGATCAAGAGCA
>NW_015601907.1:0-457 GCF_001515605.1 Sinocyclocheilus anshuiensis | reverse complement strand
GTAAATTCGAGTAAAATCACAGGCTTCGCTTATCCCGTGCGAATAGGGCTATAGTTTCGAAGCTTCATGAAGAAGTGGTGTGAATTTGCCCACTACTACACTATAGCGTTTCCTTTTTATAAATCAAAACTGATTTAGGTGTAGAATCTCTAATAAGGAAACAGTTAATCAAACGTGGCTGATGGAGCGATCTTCGAAATAATCGAGTTAATTCCCTGGTTATAAAGATGGGATTGCATGAAAACAGCCATATCATGCCAGATGTGAAGACGAAAACCTGCCAGTCCTCACCTAGGCAAAGGCGGGAGAATAAAAGACAATGCGTAAATTGGTTATTTGTCAATTAGGCTACAAATAATCTGTTAATTCGGTTATTTGTTGATCGCGACTATTGAAAAATTACGTGTGTCAAATCCCTTACGAAAATTAACCATGGTTTTACCACAAATAAAACCAA
>NW_015601906.1:0-457 GCF_001515605.1 Sinocyclocheilus anshuiensis | reverse complement strand
GATAAAAAAAATGGCATCCAGAGAAGCTATTTTTGAACTTTTGACCAATTTCAAGAAAACTGTTTTAAATAGGCTAGTTGTCTTTTAAAATGTTGCAAATCAATATAGTTACAATAAAAAACAGAAACTTCTGTCCTACATTTATACTGTTATCATATTCCATATATTTACATACAGCGTGAAGCCAAAGGCAAATGAGCAATTCCGGAGGAGAAACCGAAAGTGTTTAAGAAACATGAATATTACCTTCCACAATCCAGAACATAAAGAAGAATGAGATGTTTTTCATATTGCTGTAGATTTCAGTAAAACAGGAGTTTCCGAAAAATGGAAGATGGTCAGTGAATATTATTTGTAATCTGCTCAAAGATTACAGGTTAATAGACACCAGTTTGTAGGTGTGCCAGAGTCACAGAATCGAACCGGTGTTACGAGTTTTTCGGTTTCCGAGATGTTC
>NW_015601905.1:0-457 GCF_001515605.1 Sinocyclocheilus anshuiensis | reverse complement strand
ATTGTAATATGCTGATTTGCTGCTTAAGAAACATTATTATCAATGTTGAAAACAGGTGTGCTGCTTAATTTTTGGGGTCCGTAAGAAAAAAAAAATAGTACAGCCTGGCAGATCTCTGACCTCAACCTATGAAAGGCTGGAGATTCTGAGCACATGTGGCTGGAAGACACGGGTACACGAGTTCCAGCACACACACGATGCACTGCTAGTTTGAGGCTTGGCTGCGACAGCAGTGACTTTTACAAGAAACAGCGAGGAAAATCAGCCTGGGAGCAGACGAAACAGGCAGGAGCACGTACGCAGTAATCCCAAACACGGTGTAATCGGTGGAGACTGCTGCTGCTCTTAACGGCTTTGACACACAGACAGCTGGAGAGATGAATGGAGTGAAGACGAGGAGATGAGGATGGAGAGAAAAGAAAAGTGGACTAGGAGGAGAGAAAACAGATTGATTGAG
>NW_015601904.1:0-457 GCF_001515605.1 Sinocyclocheilus anshuiensis | reverse complement strand
GTATATTGCTACAACTTTCCAATACGTAAAAAAGTGTGTGTGAGTTTTAGATACTCACCCTCTAATTCAAGGTCAATCTCATCTAGAGATTTTCCTTTATAAACAGCAGTTCCACATTCTATCGCCATAAGCAGCTTGCTCATTTTTGCCAGTTGGATCGTGTTCTCAGTTAGACGATAATATTCCCTATGAACACGGATATCATGTCCCATGAATTTTGCCAACTGATCCAACTCATGATCCTTTAGGTTCATTATTTGACAAAGAGTCGCTATGTGCTTCCTTAGATGAGTTGAGGTCAGGGTCTCAGGATGTTTTGCATCACACAGATTTGCAAATTTTCTGAGACAGTCGGAACCTCTTATATGGGAGTCTGACTTTGGTCTTGCAAAGACATATTTGTTGGTGTAAAGAATGGAATTTTCCTGCGTCCTGTGCTCAATGAGAAAATCCAGTG
>NW_015601903.1:0-457 GCF_001515605.1 Sinocyclocheilus anshuiensis | reverse complement strand
TGTGACAGAAATGTATAGATTTGTGTTTGTATAGAATTTTTAAAAATTCAATGGAGTTTGAGTGTCACCCGGTGGCTATTTTTGGTATAGCACCTAAACAAAATCTCAAAAGAACCTCAATTTTTGTAATATCAACTTCGAATTTGGAACATAACATATTTAGACATATGGCTTTGATTTTATAGAAATTTTAGATAACAAAATATTTTTGTACAACATTAATTTTACATAAAATTAAATAGTACAGTACATTTTGTTTACAGTAAACAAACTTCTATAACATTTTTTGAAATGCTTAAGCAATAATTGATTGATAAATGATTGAGACCAACCTTATTAAGTTCATACAATTTAACCATTAAAGTTGTATAGTGCATTTTCACGTGTATGTTTAAAAAGGGGAGGTGACCGTTAAGCAGGGGCGTAGCCATCATTTCAGAAGTGAGGGGGACAGAAA
>NW_015601902.1:0-456 GCF_001515605.1 Sinocyclocheilus anshuiensis | reverse complement strand
TCGCATGCCACTGTATATATATATATATATATATATATAATATTATATACATAAAATTTGTCACAATCAAATGTGTGAATAATGTTGAACCGAGAGATTGTGCTGATGCATCAGCAGTCATTTCAGTCATGTGTTTTGCAAATGCACACAGAGACTGCTTTCCTGTCTAGAGTCCAGATGTACTTGGTCTAAAGATCTGAAGCTACAATGTCTGGAACTCAACAGCCAACGATTGAAGCACTAATGAGAATGAATTATGAGATTGTGAACTTAAAGCTCTAAATGTGTCCTAGCATTCAAATTAAACTGAAATAAACAGTAATGTGGTAAGGTTAACGGAATAATTTAGAGGCTTTTCAATAATTTTTTGGGCTCAAATTTAATCAAGATAAGTAGCTATTATTGCATCATAACACAATAACAGTGTCATAACTGTTCATTTTATAATTTACTTTA
>NW_015601901.1:0-457 GCF_001515605.1 Sinocyclocheilus anshuiensis | reverse complement strand
ATCCATGTAAAAAATAACATCAACAAGCCCAATGTATGTGCTGGTCTTAAAGCCAGCCAACATGGTCAGGCTGGTCTATTTGATGGTTTTAAAGGGGTTTTGGACTCTTATCAGCTGGTCAGGCTGGGAAACCGCAACCAATTTAATTCAGCTAAGACTACCAAACCACCTTAGGCTGGTTTAAATTCAAAATTTTCATATACCCATTTAAAGTCCTTCCCTTCAAGGAAAACAAACCAAAGACTTGTGCACTCCAATGTTTTGTCCAATAGCAGGCTGTAAATCATTATTCATTGCCTAAAGGTTATTGTATAAAATAAAATAAAATAAAATAATTATGTATTACTTAAAACATTTTTTTTGCACGAACCAGGTAGACAAACTTATATTGGATTAATTAGTTGGTAAGTTGGTCAACCTGGTCTGCCAGCATTGGCACGCTGGTTTAGCTGGTCGG
>NW_015601900.1:0-457 GCF_001515605.1 Sinocyclocheilus anshuiensis | reverse complement strand
CCTGAAACCACCAGTTATCTGCTGTGAAGACTGCATTCCCAAACACCTCTGTGACAGCGCAGATGTTGTGGCCCATAAAAGAAACTTCACAACTGAGAGCTAGTTGTGGAGGTTTTTTTTTGTCCATACCTCCAACAACCTTCAACAGGAATCAATGGTATTTCCAGTACAACAAGTCTAAATAATAATATTATATATTGTTTATTGATTTACAACACCCTAAATGATTTTGTCTCTGCAGGATATCTACACAAGGTTTTGTTTTTTGTTTCTGTGAGGACCGTCAGAGACTTCAGCCACCCAAACCATGGATTGCTCTCACCTTAACTATCAGGCAGACGTTATCGCAGAACCCGCACCAGCAGACTACGAGAAAAGTTCCTTCCACAGGCAATCAGACAGTACTGAACAAACACACACCCCACCAGCCTCATATGCACTGCACTCTATCAGTTAC
>NW_015601899.1:0-457 GCF_001515605.1 Sinocyclocheilus anshuiensis | reverse complement strand
GCAGAGGATCCATTGGTGAGCAAGTGACAGAATGCTACATTTCTCCAAATCTGTTCTGATTAAAAAACAAAACAAAAAACTCATCTTAGATGGCCTGAGGGTGAGTAAAATTCAGCAAATTTTCATTTTTGGGTGAACTATTCCTTTAAACAGCATGTTGCTACTTCTTTTGTATTTATTATACATGTACTTTTTATATTCCCTCTTATAATTGAGAGACATGCCATTTGTACTTTTATTAATTAATTTGTTACACAGCACGACTATTTAAAAGGACTTGTGAAGAATCCATGATATTTAATTATTGAACATTACATGATTATTTTGTTCAAACTTCAATTCTGCTGCTTTTGTTCATTACCACCACAATTATATTTATACACTAAATAGCCTAATTAAATGCATTTGAATGATTTTCTAACACATTTACTCTGATCAACAAATCTTATATCGATAT
>NW_015601898.1:0-456 GCF_001515605.1 Sinocyclocheilus anshuiensis | reverse complement strand
GAGAGAGAGAGAGAGAGAGAGAGAGAGAGCGAGAGAGCGAGAGATTTACATCTCTGTCTCTATCAATAGCATTCTTCATTGTCTGTTTCTGTCCCTGGCTCTCATTCGGCACACTTCACCTCCCTCATGTCTTGTTTACTAAAGCTGTGCTGTTTTTTCCCTCAGGGAGTTCATAGACCCGCTGCGCCAGACCCCATAAAGATACAAAATCTCTCACAAACTTTCTCTCGTTCCCTTCCAGAACCCAGCGAGCTGAATGTCGACTACATAAGCAGCAATGTTTGGGATACTACATAGGAAGCAACTGCACAACTAACACACCGATGCTGACATGCTACTCTGATATGCACAAATATATGCACTACCATTTAAAAGTTTGGGGTCAGAACTATTTTTTTTTTTTTTTCCCAAAATAAATTGATACTTTTATTCAGCAAGGATGCATTAAATTGACCA
>NW_015601897.1:0-457 GCF_001515605.1 Sinocyclocheilus anshuiensis | reverse complement strand
CTTGATGAGCATAAGAGACTTCTTTAAAAAAACATTACAAGTCTTCCTGATCCCAAACTTTTGAGCGGTAGTGTATATATAGTAAAGTGGGTTATGTATACGCTTTCATGTTGACAAAATTTCTCCAAACTGTACATATTTAAGGCTGCTGTTATGATGCTGTCATTTAACCCCATGCTAGTGTCATGAACTGACATGTAGGATAAAGAGGTGTGTTATCTAGCATTATGGCCAAAGCTTTAAATTCAGACATTCAACTTTAGTCATTTCCTCATGCTGAAGTATGTAACTGTACTAAAAAATACATTAGCTTCCTCAACTACCACCTTGATTGAACTTATACATTTCTAAGTCCACAAAGTGTTTTCCCCCCAATTTTGTAATATTCTAGAAAATACGAACCATTTATTGCCCACCATGCTGCCACCCCAAAGTTAATGTAGGACCCTATGGATGG
>NW_015601896.1:0-457 GCF_001515605.1 Sinocyclocheilus anshuiensis | reverse complement strand
TTCACTGTAAACCACGGCTTCTTGGGGCTTATTGCTTTATTTGAGGTAAAGTATGTTTCATCAGATTCACAAATTTGTTTATACACAATTAATGTGAACCACAGTGGTTGACCAATTCACTGCACTTCTACCCACTTCAGTTTCCATTGTACTAAAACAATTCTTATTCTTTCTTCCAAAAAACAATAAAATGAAAACAGTAAAAAGATCATCTGAAAGAGAAAAACACTCGTTCATTGTAGCTGGGTGCCTACTTGAAAATCTTTGCATAAATAGCAAAAGAATCTCAGCTTTAACACATGGTGAATCACAGCAATGCAGCTTTTTGTCCAACCAGCCTGTGTTGGTGAATTTTAAGTTCTCTTTCCTTCTTTTTTGGACCTGGACAGGATCCAGCGCCTCTGAGTTGTCGATTCAGTGCACTGCGGAGGGCATTATGCTTCAGTGCCATATGAAA
>NW_015601895.1:0-457 GCF_001515605.1 Sinocyclocheilus anshuiensis | reverse complement strand
AGGTTTCTAGATTTAAATCTAGATTTAAATTCAAAGAGACAGTATTGATAGTCTATGCATGATCTGACGTTTTATTCACATCCAAAATGAGGAGATGTGAATATCAGGAGCGCTGAACACTCTCAGGCAGTGTATGTTTCATTCATACTCAACGCTGGAGGGCGCTCTCGCGCTGAAAGTCCAAAACAGACTCATAGAAGTAATAACTTGTGACGTGCAGAAAATCCCTAATATGGACAAAAGCATCTGGCTATCGCTGTAGCTGAACTGAATAAAAAGCAGAAACGTTTTACTGATGAAACTTGAAGACAAACACACGATTGCGAAAATATATGGTTTATCTGCGTTTTTCAAGTTATCTCCTGGTAATAAATAAATAAACTATATGAATAATGCAGTACTGATTGATATTTCATTTAGTATAGAAACTATAAAATATATTTCCTGCCTTATTCTG
>NW_015601894.1:0-457 GCF_001515605.1 Sinocyclocheilus anshuiensis | reverse complement strand
ATTTTAAATTTGCCATGAAAATAGCCTAAGGTGCTGACGTGGCATTAAATAAAAATGCACTACTACTACTCAGTTTCAGTTATTGGGTTGAGTTTTGGCGTCTGTGTTGATGTGTGGCGTGTGTTTGTGCGTCAGGTTCACGTTCTACGACGGGCCGCCCTTCGCCACCGGCCTGCCTCACTACGGACACATCCTAGCTGGAACCATCAAGGACATCGTGACCAGGTTTGCTCATCAGAACGGCTTCCACGTGGAGCGCAGGTTCGGCTGGGACTGTCACGGCCTGCCCGTGGTGAGAATCACTCGCCGTCACTCCTGCAGAACCATCAGAGGCTTCAAACTAATGCGCTTTTACATTACATTTAGTCATTTAGCAGAGGCTTTTATCCAAAGCGACTTTCAAATGAGGACGATAGAAGCAATCAAAATCAACAAAAGAGCAATGATACGCAAGTGC
>NW_015601893.1:0-457 GCF_001515605.1 Sinocyclocheilus anshuiensis | reverse complement strand
TGAAAGACGCATGCGCACTCTGACGTAAACAAGCGTGGACGAGAAGCACATGGCAGAACATGTGAGAGACGTTTAAATCTTTAAAGCCATTTTGTCAACTCTACAAGACGGCCTCAATGCTGGTTCGCAGTTTTGGGATGCCCAGAAGACCCTCAAGGTCCTTTCAGAGGAAGACTACTTCAGAGAAAGCAAAGCTGATAATGAAAAGGCATCAGTGTTGCCTTCGACTCTGAAAGCAATGACGTCCGAATGTAACGCTCTAAGTCTCACTCCAAAAACGGGTTACGAACTTGCTCTTTCTGCACTTGGCGGATGCCTGTTCTACCTGAAGAAATGTCTAGTGGACAAGGAGCTTCTGTCAATGGGAAACTTCGAGGAGTATGTTCCTGTCGATGTGGAGATGGAGCAGGCTGGAGGAGCGTCGTGTTTCTTTGCCCAGACTCGTCAGAGAATGGTT
>NW_015601892.1:0-457 GCF_001515605.1 Sinocyclocheilus anshuiensis | reverse complement strand
GAAGATGATGAAAAAATAAAAGTCGTTTAGTCACCCTCATGTTATGAACACAAAAGGAGATATTTAGAAAAATGTTCATGCTGCTCTCATGCATACAGTGAAAGTGAACAGAGGTTAGGACTGGCAAAATCACCCAAAAAATGACAAAATGCCATAAAAGTTGTCCATACTTTTTTAAAATTAATACTTTTTTTTTCAGCAAGGATGCATTAAACTGATTAAAAGTGTCTGTAAAGACATTTTATGTTTCATTTTCATTTATTTCAAATGAATGCTGTTATTTTGAACTTTCTATTCATGGAATCCTGAAAAAAAGCATAACAGTTTACACAAAAATATTCAGCAGCACAACTGATTTCAGCACTTTTTCTTGAGCAGCAAATCAGCATATCCGTATGATTTCTGAAGGATGATGTGACATTGAAGACTGGAGTAATGATGCTGAAAATTCAGCTTT
>NW_015601891.1:0-457 GCF_001515605.1 Sinocyclocheilus anshuiensis | reverse complement strand
TTAGCATTACGTTCTTATAACATATTTCTGTTAGCTGGGTTTACTCTGTTCACAAATGCATAAATACTAAAATAACAAGAATGCTTGCATTAAACGTGCGATATCTATTTTCCATGTTAAATGTTTTGTGGGCAGTTCATTCGTGACATTAAACGCGTTCTAGTGTAAATGAAACTGTCGCGTCCGCTTCCATGACGCTTCCCCTGATGGACGTGACTTCCATCACTAGACGCGAAGCCACGCCCACCTGATGCATATGCAAATGACGCATGTGACGCGAGGGCGTTCTGCGCTTTATAATGCTGCGCGCAGCTTCTTCCTCTCAGCGCAGTGCGGAAAAACCTCTCAGCGCGACATTCCTGCCAGACTACACTGAATATTACTGTACAATTACAGCTACATACAGGTAAGACGCTAGCTGGCACTACTTAGTAGTTTAAAACACATTTAAAAAAAA
>NW_015601890.1:0-457 GCF_001515605.1 Sinocyclocheilus anshuiensis | reverse complement strand
AAATTCTTGGCCAAAGCCGAACAAAATGAAACACTGGGCCGAAGGTTGAATACCGAACACGGTTTTTCGCATTTTCCCCCCCATTTTGCCATTTTTTTTCTTCACCATTGCATAAATTAAATAGCCAAAACGTGCTTTAAAAATATTTACTTAACACTGAAAATTTTTTAACATTCTTGCAGACATTATATCAATAAAACACAATTTAACTTAAAATGAATAAGTTTATATTTTTTGGCCATTTTTGAGACCCCTTCTTGAATCAGGAATGTATTTTTTTACTGTACAAATAAATGCAGTCTTGCTGAGCAGAAGAGACTTCTTTTAAAGTCGGCATGAAACGGAAGTTGCGATTATATTTTCTTCTCTACTGTGACGTATATCCGAATGAAACGGCATCTGAAATGAGAGGCTTGATTTCGTCCTTCGGGAATTGATTGGATCGTTGGAAGTTGGG
>NW_015601889.1:0-457 GCF_001515605.1 Sinocyclocheilus anshuiensis | reverse complement strand
CTCAGTGACGGAAGGAGGACAGATCGGGTTTAATCAACATCCAGTGCGCGTCTGTAGGAATGCTGGGTTGTATTTATGATGATTCGCAAGTATCTGTGATGTGCTCGCATGTCATGTTGAGACGAATTTGGTTTTTCGTATCACTGGTGTCGTTTTACTTTTATTTTGCTGAGAAGGCACCTTAGGAAACGCACTAATCCATCTGTCTCTGCACTCGTCTCCGGATATCTGTAGCGTTTGTGGCTTCGAAATACATGTCTTTACTGTCATGATATGTGTCCTGTGCTGGCAAAATGAGTCAGGGGCCAATTTTGTGCTACAGGCAAAAAGAATGAAAAATGTAGAATTTGAGGTTTTCTCAGAAATGAGTTCATTAAGCCCTCATCTAGTAATCCCAATGCTCCAAACAGTAATTAACTCTTTCCCCGCCAAACACGGAATTTTCCGGGTTTCTGTG
>NW_015601888.1:0-457 GCF_001515605.1 Sinocyclocheilus anshuiensis | reverse complement strand
TGGGTTAAATGCAGAGCACAAATTCCTAGTATGGGACACCATACTCGGCTACACGTCACGTCACTTTATGGGTTGGTGTATTCTTATTAGTGGATTAAGATTATTTTAAGGAGAACCGTTGAAGGATTGAGGAGAGGAGGGGACGCGAGTTTGTTTTACTCTGTGGTTGTTGCAGTCTTTAAATTGCTATTTCGTGATAAAGTGGATGTTTAGACATGAATCGGATTCAGAGTTCCTCTGGCACCACTGGAGAGTACACAGCGTCGTGGAAGAGTTTACAGCCGGCGTCGGAGCAAGGGAGGACTGGATCGGGGCGTTTGCCACATTTGATTGTCATCCCTACATCTGAATTGAGGTACCCTTACATTGTATTGTTTTATTTTGCTTGTTGGAGTGAAGAGGCCAGTTTGTGTTTTAATCGGCCACAACACACCCTAGCAACGACTCAGGCCTGCAA
>NW_015601887.1:0-457 GCF_001515605.1 Sinocyclocheilus anshuiensis | reverse complement strand
AATGAGTGTGTCCAAGCTCTGCTGGTGTTTGTCTTCCCACACAACTGGATGTTGAGATGGCAGCTGTGGACACCTCTTCCCTTCCCTCTTTCTTCCTACTTGTGATGGAGTTTCTGCTGTGTTAGCCTGAAGCAGCTCATAAATAGGTTTAGCTAACCTAGCCAAATCTTGAATGTAACTTTTGTAATAACTCAGGAAGCCTACAAGATGGCAAACTTCTCCAAAGTTTTGAGGTGTTTTGTCACGGAGTACCCTTGCAGCCTCCAGATCTTTTGGATCCACTCTTACTCAGTCTGCCGACACAAGCCGACCCAGGTACCGTACCTCTTGCTTAAACAACACTTCGCTGGACGCAGCTTGACTCCATGCTGCCGAAGGACTCCTAACACAACTCGCAATTTCTCTACTCTTTAAAGGATTTGGCAAAGCACAGAACATCATCCAGGTAGGGCAGGCA
>NW_015601886.1:0-457 GCF_001515605.1 Sinocyclocheilus anshuiensis | reverse complement strand
ACCCCTAAATGGTGCATATTAATACCTTGAAGGTACATAATAGTACCTAAAGTGTAAGTATTAGTGGCTTTTGAAAGGCTACTGCCACAGTCACAGCTTTTGTACCTTTTTTTCTGAGAGTGTGAAAATTCTTCAGTTCAATGTCTCGACGGTTTCAAATGCTTCAACTCATCATATCGCTGTTCATTTTGTTTCTCCATGTGCCAAAATATAGCCTATATATTTTTCTGGCCAAAATAATTTGAAATTATAGATGCTAAATATGCTGTAAACAGTGAAGCTCAGTGAAATATATTTTTTTTCAAACTGAAAATATATTTAATTTATATACCAAAAAATATATTTCAGGAGCAAGAAAATAAATTGACAATCTTGAAAGAGTCTACAGCTAGGCTAAATGCAAATAACTGGAATAGCTAGATTTACTAGATTTATGACTGTAACTAGACTTACAACT
>NW_015601885.1:0-457 GCF_001515605.1 Sinocyclocheilus anshuiensis | reverse complement strand
AGGTGCTGTCCATCATCCTGCACCTCATCTGTCTGCTGGAGAAAGTGCCGTGCACCGTGGAGCAGGACCACTTCAAGAAAGAGACCATCTACAAGTTCCTGAAGCTGCAGGCCTGCGGGAAGAACGGCTTCAGTCCGCTGCACCTGGCGGTGGACAGGAACACCACCTGTGTGGGCCGCTACCCCGTCTGCAAGTTCCCCTCCTTCCAGGTGGCTTCTATCCTGCTGGAGTGCGGCGCAGACGTGAACTGCCGCGACGAGGACGACAACAGCCCTCTGCATGTGGCTGCGTCCAACAACCACCCCGACATCATGAACCTGCTGATCTCCTGCGGCACGCACTTCGACAGCACCAACTCCCTCAAGCAGACGGCCTGCGACCTGCTGGACCAGAAGGAGCTGGCCAAGAACCTGATCCAGCCCATCAACCACACCACGCTGCAGTGTCTGGCGGCGCG
>NW_015601884.1:0-457 GCF_001515605.1 Sinocyclocheilus anshuiensis | reverse complement strand
CAATTTTAACAGTACCTTGCAATGTGGAAACATTAGGGAGTTGCTGTGATCCGGTATCCATATCGTCTATGTCATCTATTAAATGACATTGTAAAAATGTTATTAAATGTTATTACACCAACCATATACACATACACCAAGTAGATTTAACAACATGTAAATGATGCATACCACCAATTTCGTCCAGAGATTTTCCTTGAATATCCTTCACACTTCCCTTCTCCATAGCCATAAGCAGCTTTGAGATCTTAGCCAGCTGAATTGTTGATTGGGGCAGTCGATAGTACTCCCTATGCACCCTAATGTCATGGCCGAGAAAATCGGCCAGCTGGTCCAGTTCATTATCTTTCAAGTTCATGACTTGGCTTATTGTGGCAATCTGTTTGCGAAGGTTAGTTGATCTGAGGTTTTGAGGATCTTCGGCTCCACAAGCATCTGCAAATTGACCAAACTGCCC
>NW_015601883.1:0-457 GCF_001515605.1 Sinocyclocheilus anshuiensis | reverse complement strand
GTGGGCAGGGCTGACCGGGCCACTGCTGAGGGGTTTGTGGGTAAATGCCCTGCTGACCGGAGGATGGGCAACTCATGATGGACCTGAACCTGAGAGACAAACCATTACAGATCATTACAGATCCACTCAACCGACTTCTCCATCTGTACTGTATCTGATTCACTGACACGCTGAAGAATGCCGCATGATGAAGATACATGATGACAATGTTCATTGGCGGATAAGTTAGTATCCCCTTAACATGTTAATATTGATCAGTTTGACTGTATAATGACATATCACTAGAACTGTACTATCATTCAAAAGTTCGGAACAATTTAATTTTTTTCTTTCAAACGAAATCTCTTCTGCTCACCAAGGCTGCTGTTATTTGATCAAAACTACTGTAAAAATTGTGAAATATTTGGCTTGATACACAGATACTATTTAAACTGAACTGAGCTGGATGATGACATCA
>NW_015601882.1:0-457 GCF_001515605.1 Sinocyclocheilus anshuiensis | reverse complement strand
TGATGATCAGGAGCATCCTCCTGAAGCATGCTGGGAAATATGGCTGTCGTGCTCAGACGAGTGCAGACAGTGTGCTTGCAGAAGCTGAGCTGCTGGTTAGAGGTGAGTACGCCAAAACAAGCTTTTGGTAAGTTGCAGTTCATAATGAAAAACTGTGATTACAGCGTTTTACAAATAGCATGAAATCAAAATTTACCCAGTTGACTTTATGAATAAATTTCTCTGGTTTTATTGGGAATGAGTCATGATTTATCTCTCTGCATTATTTGAAAGAAACAGGTGCTTGTTTTCTGAATATTTCATCTCAACATTCTCCGGTTCAGAAATATTTTCTTTTCCAATGACATTACCAAGGTTGTGTAAATATTACACATTAAGGGCCTTTCCACACGGAGGTCGATGCGAAAAAGCGAGGTGAATCGCCGACGAACGTTGCTTTCACACCGAACGAGAAACG
>NW_015601881.1:0-457 GCF_001515605.1 Sinocyclocheilus anshuiensis | reverse complement strand
GACGAAGATCATCTCCTCGCTGAATCTGCAAGCAAGAAGACGAAGAAGAGGAAGAAAGAAGCTAGAAAGAAGAAGCCAGAAGCCTTCCCCTGTGGCCATTCGGCACCTATTAGAGCAAATTTCCAGCGACGTTGTTACAAATGTAGCACCACGAGTGTGGCTTGTGCAGGGAACCCCTGTATGATGCAGATGGGCACAGTGAGTGTGTCGCCTGTCAAGGTCCATGCCCCAGAGCGATGTTGAACCCTGAGCCTCAGAAGCCATCCTGATCCAAACTCAGAGAGGACAAGGAGAGGGTCAGTTCTCGATGACGCCAGAACTCCCTCGAAGAAGTCTCATGCTCGCTCTCCATCCGTCCGTTTGACACTGAGCGACTCCATTCAAGCTGGGCCCGTCCTCTCCATTCAGTGCGCGACCAAGCAAACTACCGCTATGATAGCGGACCCACATACTCAAA
>NW_015601880.1:0-457 GCF_001515605.1 Sinocyclocheilus anshuiensis | reverse complement strand
TATTATCAATGCAGAAAACCTCTCAAGCCATTCTTTGTAACCTGGATGTTTTGAGAGTAGTTTGCTGATTTGTTTGTACTCAGAACAGACCTGTTTTGTGTGAGTGATTGATTGATAATAGCAGGGAGTTGAGAGACAGTTTTGTATAGTTTTGTATTTATTGATTTTGTGAACTGCTGGTCAGATAATAACTCCATAGGATGGGTGTGTCCTCTTGGGGATAAACTGACTCCACCCATAACCGCCTTCATCCCACTGCAGCCCCTCTGTGACCTCAAGCAAACTAGATTGTTATATTAGTATTAGCCACATTACCACATAATACAATAATGTAGAGTCTGATTTGATGCACAAACTTTTAGCTATATTAAAGGAATAGTTAATCCAAAAATGACAATTTACTGAAAATGTCCTCACCCTCAGGCTATCCAAGATGTAGATGAGTTTGTTTCTTCAT
>NW_015601879.1:0-455 GCF_001515605.1 Sinocyclocheilus anshuiensis | reverse complement strand
TTCTCTGAGCAGTTAATGATTAAACTTTTCTTGTTGATTTACTTTTCTTATTACACATAGATAGATAGAGTGATGGGTAGATGGATGGATAGAACGATGGATGGATAGACAGAATGATGGATGAATGGATAGATAAATAGAAAACAGTAGATGGATGGATAGAACAATAAAGGGATGGATGGATAGATGGATGGATTAGATAAACTGATAGATAGAACGATGGATGAATAGCTGATTATAGATGGATAGATAGATGATAGATAGAATGATGGATGGATGGATAGATGGAATGATAGAGGGATAGATAGTGTATAGATGGATAGATAGAATGATGGTTGGATTTATAAATGGATGGATAGAACAATAGAGGGCTGGATGGTGGATGGATTAGATAAATTGATAGATAGAACGATGGATGGGTGGATAGATAGATAGATAGATAGATAGATAGATAG
>NW_015601878.1:0-457 GCF_001515605.1 Sinocyclocheilus anshuiensis | reverse complement strand
GAGAGATGTTGTGTGGCATCTGTGCCAGTTTGGCCGTGGCAGACGTTACGCTCAGAACAAAAGAGCTTGGGATGTGAGCAGGCGGCTCGGCCCATTTCACTGCAACCGAACGCGGCATTTTATATCATGCAGTTCACTGCATCAACCTATAAATAAAGAGAGAAACTTCAATCTCAATATAGAAGCTAATAGTAATTTTTAACACTGGGGAAAGAAGCATAGCGTCATCTTATCAAGATGGATTTTGCAAAATTGAGCAAAACCGGAAAAAAAGCAAGCGTCTGACGTCATGCTGAGCTCGGAGAAACGCGAGTCTGGAATAAACTTTTGCGCTTTTTTATCTGTGTTTATTCAAGGGCCAACACTGCCGCCACCATGCAAATGCTTATTTTATTCTTTTGTCATTCAAATTAAGCACTAAATTAAATACAGACACATAAACACTCGAGTGGCTTAA
>NW_015601877.1:0-457 GCF_001515605.1 Sinocyclocheilus anshuiensis | reverse complement strand
AAAAAAATGTTCTACTATGGAAGTCAATTAATACTGTCAAGTGTCTGGTTACCAACATTATGCAAAATATCACCTTGTGTTCAACAAAAGAAAGAGAGAAACTCATACGGGTTTGGAACAACATGAGGGTGGATAAATTGTGACAATTTACATTTGTGGGTGAGATATCCCTTTAACATTTCACATTGTTCTACTCAGTGCAATCCAAAACCAGGTGAGTTTTGAATACCAAAATCCATTGCATTTTTGAACTCTTCATAACTTTTGGACATTGGCAGTTGTATTGTGTTGGCACAGGTGCTTGCAATAGGGAATTTAGAAGTCCTCTCAAAACTCAGTCGGGGCTGAGGCACAATTGTTGAAGGAGGCAGTGAATCCAATCCCGTAGCAAACATTAGGATGTCCTGGAGGGAGACTCCTGTTTCTTGTTCTGAAAAACAAACAAACAATGGAATAT
>NW_015601876.1:0-457 GCF_001515605.1 Sinocyclocheilus anshuiensis | reverse complement strand
AGCGCTCTCCTCGCTCCCAGATGGAGCCGAGTTGTTTGCGTCTGCGCTTTTGGCGGTAGCGCCTGTGTTTTGTCTGTATGTCTGAGATGCTTTTGAGGTTTGTGAGGTCTTGCTTGTAAACCGTTTGAAGCACAACACTCCCCTGTGATAGATGTATGCATCAACGCAGTCAAAACATATTAGCACATTTACCAAACAAAAGTGTCTATACACAGAATTTGGATGCCTGATGCTATAAAAACAACACAAATCTTTGAAGCTTCAGCATTTGTTTTCCAATAATGGAGAGCAATGCAGTCTTGCTCGCATACATGAGCTGCTCGGGTGATATCTGTGCACTCTTTGTAATGGCACCTGTCCTGTCTTGCACATCATACAGGCTTTTTGCCTATTGTGGTCATCTAAATTCCGAAGGTCCGTCACATCTCCTAAAAGCTTTATTCTGTCCAATTCAAAT
>NW_015601875.1:0-457 GCF_001515605.1 Sinocyclocheilus anshuiensis | reverse complement strand
CGCAGCACCTGACTTTGAAACTTGCAGCGCTCATATTTAATCAATCAAACCATAGCCTTTTGAAGTGTAAGCTATATCTCAATTTACATATATATTTAGTTTTTTCACTGGAGCACCACCTGACTCTTCTCCTCCCATTTCTACCAGTGAGCATTGTTTCCTTCCCACAATACTCCCTGCGCACATATCAATAGCATCACTGGGCTGTAGGTTGAGGGGACAAATGGGTTGAAATTTGTATGCATCGATCATATGAGAAAGATGTGTTTCATACAAGATCTGGCAACTGGACAACCTTTGAAATTGTTGTCATGATTATTCATATGAGGTTTGACCTATACAAATTCCGCCAGTTTTAGTGGAAGCGAATGTAGCAAACATATAAAATACAGCCAGTGGGATTTAAAAAATTTTTTTATAGAAAGATAAAAAATACGGGAGAAATACGGGAAAATAT
>NW_015601874.1:0-457 GCF_001515605.1 Sinocyclocheilus anshuiensis | reverse complement strand
CAGATCCAACAGTATGGTTGGATTTTCTGTTGAACAATCCAAAATGAAAAGCATTTAAAACAAGTGATAACTGTGAAGCAGTACAAATCTGGAAGACGATACAAAGTAATTAAAAATGCAGTTTAACATATTCAGTGCAGCCCTTGATATAGAAAAATGTGATCTTCCTCTCCATTAAACTTTCAGGACTTTTATGTTGAAGTGTTTCCTGTGCCATGTTTAAAGTCTGATTATTCCAAGGTGTGTCTTATTAACTTGCTACTCCATGTGTATATAACCCCTAGTGTTTCCTGTGTTTATTGTTGGTTCATGTTCTTCCATGGATGTTGTGTGCAGTTGCTTTCAGTTTTGTTTTATTGTACTCCCTTGTTTCCTGGTTCTCGCTTGTTTATATTTGTTTTGCAGGTTATTTCCATTATTATTAAAACGTACCCAACATTTAGATCCTGATTCCCTT
>NW_015601873.1:0-449 GCF_001515605.1 Sinocyclocheilus anshuiensis | reverse complement strand
TGTGTGTGTGTGTGTGTGTGTGTGTGTGTGCGCGCGCGAGAGAGACAGAATGAGCGAGTGATAGATGGAGAGGGGAGCCCGTAGTCACTGGTGTGAGGGAGAGAGGGATCATAACAGTGTGAACTGCTGTTCCAGGAGGATTCATGCTTTATTAAGCTGCCCTGGTCTGTCAGTCTGTGCTGTTTAGTGAGAGAGAGAGAGAGAGAGAGAGATAGAGAGAGAGAATGAAGGGGCTTTGGTATTTGTGAATCTGAGAGAAAAGATTGCATTTGTCTCTCTAACTCTTTTTAGTAAAGTAAAATCACAACTGCAACTTAGACAATGTTTAAAAATCAAAGCATTCATGATGATATGTGACCCTGGACCACAAAATCAGGCATAAGGGTCATTTTATTGAGATTTACACATGTTCTGAAAGCTGAATAAATAAGCTTTCCATTGATGTATGG
>NW_015601872.1:0-457 GCF_001515605.1 Sinocyclocheilus anshuiensis | reverse complement strand
TGTTTTTGTTTGAAGCCTTTCTCTTGTATACCTTGTAGTCTTGCATTTGTGTCCCATTTGTGCAAGTCAAATTTTTTCGTAGAGTTTTCAACGGTACATCAGCTTTGTACATAAGCCATTTGTATTTATACTGCTTTGTTTGGTATTTGCGCCCCATCAGCCTATGCCCTTGTTTTTATACTGTTTTCCCCTGTATTTTGCCTGCCACTTTAGTGACTTTTGACCTTTTGCATTTACGCGTTTTATTTTGCCCCTTTCTGTTCATGCCTTTTATGCACCTTTGTGCCCTTTACACATGCAATTTGTCTGTCTTTAGGGTTATTCCCTTTTGCTTTGGGGGGGTGTGCGCGCGCGCTTTTATAAGTCTGGCTATAATGCTTTAAAGTTGCGTTTGAAGAGATGCTTTGTGTACACGAAGTATATTTGACTATGCCACTTTTTTGTTCCTGTGCTCTTA
>NW_015601871.1:0-457 GCF_001515605.1 Sinocyclocheilus anshuiensis | reverse complement strand
CTGAAGTCACTGCATAAACTACACAGAATGCAGCTGTGACACCAAACTTTCCCAGCATCTCCAGTAAGGTTGCCAACTCCATCAGGTCTGTAAACACACAGATAGACAGATAACTAATGTAAACATAAACAGCCACATACAAATTTGTTACAAATTGTAACAAAATGTAAATCAGAAAAATGTCATCTAAACAGTAAAAGTATGCATCATATCTGCCACTCTGGTTCAGATCTTATTTCGACACAAGCTTGGTCACATTGCCTGTTTGTTTGAAGACTATTTATTGTGGCAACAAGCAACAGCAATCCTTCAATCGGCATCCTGCAGACACACTTCTTAGAAGTTAACCATCCTGGCTGAAGTTAACCAGTACCCTTCTTTTAAACTGTTCTGCTTATAGGAGGACGATTATTAGGACAGCGTTGACCACTCTAATATGACTGGTTCACAACAACAT
>NW_015601870.1:0-457 GCF_001515605.1 Sinocyclocheilus anshuiensis | reverse complement strand
ATTATAAGAGACACCCATATAAACACCACCAAACAGGTACTGGTAACCACGGACACAGTTGATAATCCCAGGCCAGTTTCTTCCAGATCTAAAATAGAGAGATTAATCATTCACTGAGATTAAAAACAGAACTTCACTATATTGAAGGTGAGCCTCATAAGACCTGGCTGAATGTTTTTCTGTACCAAACATAATGTCCAGTGTGTTGTCCAGACTCGGGTGATTTATTGCACAGCTGTAATTATGTCTGTCATGTAGTTCCTTAACACTGATCACCAAACTCTTCCTTATCTGGTAAGTTCCATCTCCATTGGGCAGAAGATTACCTCCTGCGATTTTTCCATCAACAGCAGCCTGACCATCTCTGACCAGAGTGTCAGCCTCGTAGGAGTTTCTAAATTCTGACTCATAAAATATTTCCAAGAAAGGGGTGATTGAATATGAGTTAATTATCATT
>NW_015601869.1:0-457 GCF_001515605.1 Sinocyclocheilus anshuiensis | reverse complement strand
ATGTACTGTGATAAAACACAGGCACACCTGATTACTCCTAACTGGTGTAAATACATTTAAACAAACCAATAAACCAGCTAGACTAGCATAAACAGTTTGCTTAGAATAGCAGGTCTCGTTCGCTAACTGTGTATACACTTGTATTTGTGTGTAAAATCTGAAACCTTGATGCCTTTGAATTTCAATTTATTCATATACAATAATCATATAAATGTTTACACTGGAAATGTTGAAGCTGAGAGAAAAACTAATTAATTTTACATATATCAAAACACATATCAATATCACATATGATATTCTGTAAATAAGGTCAAAATATCTAGTAAGTTCAGAAAAAAAGCATTTTAACAAATTGTCTGAAAGTGGTTGGAATCATTTTTTTTATTTTCATAATATTTTTAATTTATATTATTTATGTTTTTTAAATAAGGACTAATTATAGTAGTATTAAAATTAT
>NW_015601868.1:0-457 GCF_001515605.1 Sinocyclocheilus anshuiensis | reverse complement strand
TGATTATTTTAAAGTGGGGTGATTCTTTTCTATACCCACTGTATACACACACAGAGACAGACAGACAGACATATATACTTAAATTTGTATAATGTTATATTATAAATAGTATATATAATATGCCCCAAGCTCGGCTAGTATCAGAAGTGGAAACTTTCCAGAAGCCTTTTCTCAAATGCATTTGTTCGGATGAATAAGCTGTCTTTATTCATATTCTTGGCAGTATGCTTTTATTATAAGGCAGATAGTCATTAATTTACAGAATCAACGCTAGGAACATCTTTTGTGATCTCATATTAAATTTTAGCCCTGAATCCACCCCTTGGCAAAAATTACTCACATCGTTAAAAAATATTTAATTAGGCTGCAGTTTATTCGCGGCTCGCGGGGGAGATGGGATTTGCATGAGGCGGGTCGCCTCTCGTGCCGGTGAGGGAGATTGCATGTGAGTGGAGAT
>NW_015601867.1:0-457 GCF_001515605.1 Sinocyclocheilus anshuiensis | reverse complement strand
GTCTTTTTTCTTATTTCACATACTTATTTCAGTGCTTTTCTTTATGGTTTCATGAAAGATATAAAGAATATTTTTTCCTCTGCTTTCATAAAGTGTTCACGGATATGTTTATTCTAATTTTGCAATAAAACATTCTTGTTCAATATGTAAGTCTGAGTGTGTAAAGCGAATACCACAGAACTGATGGATCCTCTCCGAGCTGCAGATCTCTGAAGTCTCGGAGTCTTCTTCTGACCCTGTCTCTCTGGCTCCCCCTGTTGGGACAGACGCTCTGTAAACAGTACAGAGGAAAAGTGATAATGTAGGTTAATGTTGGCCTGAATTAGATCAGATAAGGATCGCCAGATTCTTTTTTGGTTTGATCATTAGTTATAAGGGATTATAAGACTCACTGCTAGGCCACTTCTGTTCAAGAGCTCTGATTCGCTCTCTCATGTCACGCAAACCTTCCTGCTGT
>NW_015601866.1:0-456 GCF_001515605.1 Sinocyclocheilus anshuiensis | reverse complement strand
GCCAAGACCACAGTGCGCGTCACAGTGCTGGATGAGAATGACAATAGACCGGCTTTTGGGAGAGTGTACTATAGTTTGGAGGTACCTGAGAACCAGGAGCCTGTGACGCTCTTCACCATTAGAGCCACAGATCAAGACTCTGGGGACAGTGGGCTGGTGCACTACAAAATCACTGGTATTAATGCCATGAGCAATATTTATGTTGTATAATATTTGTTAAATATTATTATATATTTTATACAAACAGCTAAATGTTCACATATATTTGGTAATTTTCAGTCCTACAGATACCCATTAATCCTTCCCCCATTGTAGCAAGAGTTAGTACAACCTCATCAGAACTAGAAAAAAAAACTGTTTTCTTTTTTTATATATATTTTACAATGTAATTTATTCATATAATAGCAAAGACAAATTTTCAGCAGCCATTACTCCAGTCTTCAGTGTCACATGATC
>NW_015601865.1:0-456 GCF_001515605.1 Sinocyclocheilus anshuiensis | reverse complement strand
TACTGCCATTGTGTGAATAATTTGTAATCATGTAATCCATAAAAAGCAACTGTAATCTGATTATGAACATTTTAAAATGTAATATAATTAATTACAAATTCTTAATTTTGGAATCTGATTATATAATCCAGATTACATGTAATCAGTTACTACCCAGCACTGCATGTGATAAAGTTAATGCTGAACTTTCAACTTTCAAAACACATTTTCCCTTGTCAGGCTCACAGTAACCATAAAAACCAGTGACTACAAGGGATCCAGATCACCATAACATTCAGATTTGTGCTCAACAATTAAGCTTTTCCAATAGCTGATTCTTCAACTATTACCACCAATATCTATAGCTATAATTTGAATAGATAAATGTGCCTCAACAAATGACATAATTTGAAAGAAAAAATATATTTTTGTGTGCATGTATATACAGTGAAATATATATATATATATATATATATA
>NW_015601864.1:0-457 GCF_001515605.1 Sinocyclocheilus anshuiensis | reverse complement strand
TTTTTTTTTACCAGATTGCTAATCAGTGCTTTCAGCTCATCGCTGCACTTGCAGCTTCACAGGTCAGTTTGATAGCTTTTGTTGTGTTTAGTAATTCAGGGGTTACGAAAAATATTTAATGTCACACTGCACTATGTGTTTCTATCTTTTCAGGGCAAAGATGTGTTTGCTGTCAACAGTTATGTGGTGGTCACGTGGTTGCCTCCATATAACAATGATCCTCGGCCAGCTTTACCTGTTAGTATCCTTTAACATATGTGGCACACACATTTGAATGATTTGCTTATTTTGCTATATGAATTGTTAGTGAAAGAAATCAATAATCATACAGGATATTAATCATTATAACTGTGGTTCACCATGATTCTCATCTCACAGGATGATGCTGCAACCAAGGACTTCATGTTACTTCCCTCATTGGAGTCAGGGCACTGGATTATATGTGTAAATTACATTT
>NW_015601863.1:0-457 GCF_001515605.1 Sinocyclocheilus anshuiensis | reverse complement strand
CAGAATTGCTCCATTTTAATTGTTAAAAAATTATTATTATTTTAATTGTGACTAAACCACTGAACCGCAATAAATATAAATCAGTGAAGCAAACAGAACAAGACAACACAGACAGCAGCCAATATCAGACCATCAGTGACATGAATGAGTGTTAATTTGATCATCGATGAGGTGACAAACATTCACTGAACACTACTAAAGAAAGCACTTCTACATTAAAGTGCTTTTAAAAGCTCAAAGTTTCAACACCTAAAATGTAACTTTTTTTATTTTCAGTAAAATCAATGTAATGTATTGTTGTTCAATATATTTATTTTATTTCTTTTTTTTTTGTTGATAATTTTATGGTATTAATTAATATTTATGCAATAATTATGATAATTTTTTTCCCATCGGAAATAAAACTTTTTTTTTCTAATATGTTCATCTCATCTGAAGCATCTCTGTTCACACATTT
>NW_015601862.1:0-457 GCF_001515605.1 Sinocyclocheilus anshuiensis | reverse complement strand
TCAGGACTGGAGAAGAGGACGAGCAGCTGATCTGTTGACAGATAACCCTCATGCCTTAGTTATCTACAGCTACACTAGCTTTGTCTAAAAGACAGACCAACATTTGTTTACAACAAAAGTTTATCAGTGATAATCTTGCCATGTTTGAATCTAGATGTGGGTGTGGTCATGTTTTGGTCTTTTCCACACCCAAAGCATCACATGATCTAAGAATACAAGGTATATAGCGTGCAAGTCAGGACTACTGTTTTGACAGGTGTGGTCAATTTGAACGTTTGTAGTGTGGAAAAGAGCTGCATGAAGATTCTTCAAAAGTTCTCCAGAGAAGGAATAAAGTTGCACAGGTTTGTAATGACGTGGGTTAGTAAAAGATTAACATTGTTTGGTGAATTATTCAGGTAAACGTTGACTTTAACAGTTAACAAATTACCTGAGGAAACAGGTAGAGGCTGAGGAG
>NW_015601861.1:0-457 GCF_001515605.1 Sinocyclocheilus anshuiensis | reverse complement strand
ACGATGCTCTGTGAATTGGTTCCGCCACTTAAACTTGCCATTAAGGAGAGAGGAGCTCCACGGATCCTTTGAGTCGTGACGGTGGTCACTGTTTTCACATGTATAATTTAAAAAGACAAGACGTTTGAATGAACTTGTTACCAGATTAAGCTGGCAAACCTAACGTGGGTTGCGTATGGAGATGGTAGAGGTGTATTTTAAGAATGCTGTATTTATTTTCTATGGGAATGTTACTGAAGAGGTCTGAATTGTGAAGGATCGATCCTTCTTGACTGGAATACTTGGGCACCTGTTTAATTACAACTTGGAGATAAACACATATATATACAGATTCTCTATAACCATTTTTCTTTCACTCCCCAAACCCCCATTTTATTTGCTTTTTAAAGCCTTCACCAAAAACTTCCGTATCACATTCCTTTCTGTTGCCTTGCCTGCACTTTAACCCCCCCCCCCC
>NW_015601860.1:0-457 GCF_001515605.1 Sinocyclocheilus anshuiensis | reverse complement strand
AAAATTATTATTAAAACATTATTTTTAAAGGAATATTTACCAGAACATTTTTTTTTACTAGAATTTATTTAGCAGAAAACTGTAAGTGCACAGCACAGTATTTCTGGAAAAATTAATAAAATAAAATAATAATACATTATTTTTTATAAAATCAATTAATTGGATATGCTTTTGATTATTCATATTTAATGAAGCTATTAAAATGGAATCCAGAAAATTAATAGAAAACATGATTTGGTAAAAAAAATAAAACCGAATTTGAGAAAAAAACAAAACATATTTCATAGGCCCTTAAAAATTTACTTTTAATAAATTGCTGTTTAATGTACGTTTCATGATTTCAATTAATTTGACATGATTTTGAATGAATAAAATTTCATTTAATCATTAAAGCAGATTCTAGAAAAATTTTAATGAAAAAATAAAAATAAAATTGATTTCATAGGGCCCTAAATTA
>NW_015601859.1:0-456 GCF_001515605.1 Sinocyclocheilus anshuiensis | reverse complement strand
TATATATATCATGCATTAATAATATATTACTTATTACTAAGCAATTTTATAAGATTACTATCTTTTTTTTTTCAGATCGAATGTCATCAATGCAGGAGGTGTTTCCATGTGGCATGCATTCCAGTGACAGACAGCCAGTTCAACAGGGCTCGAAAGATTGATTGGAAGTGCTGCCTATGTAAATAATTAAAAATTCCAGTATAAATAATGTATTATAGTTATTTTATGTAAAAGTTAGGTATTAGTGGTGGTCTAGGGGTTGGGGGTGGTCCTGGGAAAATATGAAAATCTTATTTAAAAGATAAGAATTGAACAATAAAAATCATGAAGTATCACAGTTGTCATTGTTGTTGTTCTTTCATTGTTGTTTAATGGAACGTCTACAGAAATCACTTTTCTACAATGAACGATTCGTTTGGACTACACCGCATATTTTCCGGGATTTGTGATATCACA
>NW_015601858.1:0-457 GCF_001515605.1 Sinocyclocheilus anshuiensis | reverse complement strand
GTAATGGCTGCTGAAAATTCAGCACTGCATCACAGGAATAAATCTATTAAAACAGAAAATGGTGATTTTAAATTGTAATACATTTTTTTTATATTACTGTTTTTAGTGTACTTTTGGTCAAATAAATGCAAACTAGAAATGCAATCTTGTTTTTCCTAGAAACATAAAAAAAAATCTTATTTTGTGCTTTTATTAAGTTGAACATTTTTGTGATATTCACTCGTCAAACAACATTCCTGGGACTTAAAAGCATATACCGCAGTAGCATGATTTAACTTCCTTTTCCTAATCGTATTATTTGCTGTTCTAACCAGCTCTATCGCATACAGTCTCCGGTCTACCTTTTAGTACTGGTTCTGATCCATACTTACATAGAGCTTTTTTTATTCCTGTTCTGTTTCAGTCTCCAAGGACACTGTCTCCCACCCCATCCGCTGAGGTTAGAGGCTGTTTATAA
>NW_015601857.1:0-456 GCF_001515605.1 Sinocyclocheilus anshuiensis | reverse complement strand
GTGGTTAAACAGCAGTAGTCTCTGAACCAGCCTGCTGGAGGAGGGTTGTAATATATTAAAGGGGAGGCAGAGAGAAACAAATTATCCCGGTGTCTTTGTGTTGTTCTTGTCTCTCTCTCATACTCTTAGTGTTATATATTTTCACACCTCTGTGAATCCTCCCCATGCTTGCTTTCTCTCTCTCTCTCTCTCTCTCCCCCACTTCATTTCTCTCATGTGCCCAGCTACGCTTACTCGCTGTCACTCCTTTTCTCCTGTTCCATCTCACTCTCTGTCTCGCTCTCTCTCTCGCTTGCAAGTTGCAACATATCTCTCCCTCCGTCTTGCTTGCTTTCCTCTCCTTTGCACACACAGTCTCTCTCTCTCTCTCTTTCTCAGGTCATGTTACAGCAGCACCAGTAGAAATGATAAGAGGAAGGCGTGAGGTTGTTATTTGCATAGAAATAGCATGACGCC
>NW_015601856.1:0-456 GCF_001515605.1 Sinocyclocheilus anshuiensis | reverse complement strand
AGTTGTCAGAGTGCTACTGCGCAATGGAGGCAGAACGTTAGAGACTTATGCGATTCTGGACGATGGGTCAGAACGCACAATGCTCCTCCCAGAAGCGGTTGACATCTTAGACTTGCAGAAGAAGCCAGAAGAGCTCACCCTTCGTACCATCCATCAGGAAGTTCAGACTCTCAGAGGATCCGCTGTCTTATTCACTATATCGCCCCTTGCTTGAGACTGGGCCCTCCAGGAGGACCTGCAGCCATTCGCACGAGGCTGGGATGGACACTCCAAGGGCCAGCACACTTTACACAATGGACGTCACCTACACAACAATGTCTTCTTACTGGTGTTTCGTGCCAGACTGCCGAGCTTTTGCAGGATGTGGAGAACCTTACTGCCATATCAAAGCAGTAAGCTGGCTATGCGATCGAAGCAGGATAGAGAAGCAGTGGAGCTGTTGGAAGCCAAGACTCA
>NW_015601855.1:0-456 GCF_001515605.1 Sinocyclocheilus anshuiensis | reverse complement strand
TTTATGACACTTGGTGAATTCGATATTGAAGTAGGTGACCAGAGCATGGACATAATCGTTCCTCTGGATCTGCAGACAGAAGGAGGAGGTGAAGGACAGTTCCTCTGGCTTCACCGTGTAGATGTCCACTTCCTGAGAAAAGATGAGGAAAGCTTAAAGTTGCTATTTCATGGCCTAAGGAACTTAATGGCATTCTCAGCTGGGTTTCTTTCAAAGGAATATTTTAGCCAAAAATGAAAAATAGCTGAAAATGTACTCACCCTCAGGTCATCCAAAATATAAATGAGTTTTTAAGAAAAGAAAAAAATCTATCATTAAGGCATTTTAACTTTAAACCATTGCTTCTAGCCAAAATATGAATTTTCCTCTAGTGGAAAAGTCCATCCCCTGTTGTCCTCTCACATCAAAATCTACTGGTATATTTGTTTAAAACTGTGTTGTTTTCGCTTGTAAATG
>NW_015601854.1:0-456 GCF_001515605.1 Sinocyclocheilus anshuiensis | reverse complement strand
TCTCCTTCAACCACACCTTCTACACATCACCTTGAATATGCATGAAGTGAGGTGTGGACTGTGCATATAATCACACAATTAACAACCGCGCACAATACATGCTCTGCACAGAGGATCAGAATCATCTAATTAGCAGACGCTCAGCTATCAGATGAACTCAAATGAAGCAACATTCAGACCGCCTCAATAAGATGATCATAAGTAATTGGCCAGAAGTTGGATTGTTAATTTACCTGAAATTGAGAAGGTGAGGAAAGGCTAGCGTTTGTACACACACAACCATATGTTCACACACACATACACACAGCCTGTGAGTGTCCTCGAATACCTCGAGTAACTCGAATACAAAATAATCATCGAGACAAATTATTTGTGTCGAGGCTTCGTTTAGTCCATTTACTGTAACTTCAAACGGAACACCGTGTTTCCCCACGGACCATTATTACTGACGCACAA
>NW_015601853.1:0-456 GCF_001515605.1 Sinocyclocheilus anshuiensis | reverse complement strand
CACAAAATAATGTTCTTTTTAGCAGCATCATATGACCCTTTAACAGCAAAAAACAAAGATTTTAGAGCACTGACACTATAATCCTTTGATTAGACTGAAAGGACAGCTGATTTGATGGTTGCCTAGCAACATAAAAAACGCAGCGCACTGCTCTTTTTTTAAAAGTCACCAAAAAAAAGGCAGTTCGCTGCGCCTCGCGTTTTCAGACCTAAAAAACGCGTTTGGTGTGATCGGGGCCTTACTGTTTCATTTGGGTAACACATGTAGACATTATAAGTCATAAGACCATATGTATATTTATAATATTATAAATAAGTGGCAGTATCGTGGTACATTGATGGTATCGTATGACATATATCATGATACTAAATCGCAGACGTGGCCTAATGGTTAGAGAGTCAGGCTTGTAATCCAAAGGTTGCGGGTTCGAGTCTCAGGTCTGGCAGGGATTGTAGG
>NW_015601852.1:0-456 GCF_001515605.1 Sinocyclocheilus anshuiensis | reverse complement strand
TGACTGGGTTTACAGAATACAGAATACCGTCAACACAGAAGACCAATGTTTGGCCCTGCATGATGGGCTCGTCATTGGCATTGTAGCCCGTTATGCCAGATAAACCAACCCTGACATAGACTACATCTTCTGTTGTGCACACGAGCATCCTACGCATGTTTGGTACTGTTTTTATTGAAAACACAGTTTTAACCGCAAATTTCGGATAGCACAAATCGTCAGAACACTGGAAGAGAGAGATACGCCTAGATAGATGTCTTACCATGGTCGAGAAAACACCAGAATAATAAGGGCGAAACTAAGAGAAGCTTCATTTTCACCAGGTTTTCTAAAAAAATCATGCATATTTTGATAATAGTGCAATGTTCCTCTTCAGTAAACCCGAAGCCATTGTATCGTCTTCTTATTATGATGGGTTTACGGCGGTTGGCATCCAGCGTATTAGAGCATTACAAA
>NW_015601851.1:0-456 GCF_001515605.1 Sinocyclocheilus anshuiensis | reverse complement strand
CTTCGAACGCGGCTCAGCCAATCAGAATCAAGGACCGGAACTCTCGGTTTTATAATGGAAGTTTGTGAATGAGCAGCAGTGTGTAATGACTGACCTGATGAAATGTTTGTGTAATATCAGTAAAGCGCCACCAGAGGGCAGAACAACATTTGCTTTTTTCCGTCCTCAGACGCTGCTTTTAAAATCTTCAACCCCAAGGCTGTGCCCAAGTTCTTCCGTCTGAACAGCCATAACGCTATCCTTGAGTTCCTACTGGAGGTAATGTAGCTTTATTTATTTATTCATTCCATTTGGTTGGTCTTTAATGCTCTTCAAAGTCTCCGACCCTCACACCTGACTCCCGATCCATAGTGAATGATTAACGATTCATCATAAGCTAATGCTTTCACACCAGGGTACGCCGGAGATAAGAGAGCACTACATCGACTCGAAGAAAGACGTGGACCGGCACCTGAA
>NW_015601850.1:0-456 GCF_001515605.1 Sinocyclocheilus anshuiensis | reverse complement strand
GCTGCCCTCCTGCTCCTCACAGCTCCAGCCGTCCCACAGATCAGCGCAGGACGTCCCGCACTCCTGATACACCTGCTCTCCAGAGCACTGCACCGCTGCGGGGAGACACAATAGTTCATATACTGGGAAAATCATGTGTCTTTAATTAGAGTGAACTATTTTTATTAATACTTTTGATATTGAATGAAATCAAAGTATATTTATAATCAACATGTATCTCGACTCGCACTGCAATGTATTTAAGCACCTCTCTAATGTCTTGCAGCACTTTCACCTTTAACAATATCATATATAATGTTAAATATTAACATTATTTTAATTAATATACATAGTAATATATTAAATTATGCAATGATATAATAAATATTATATAAATAATAAATATGTATAAAATATTAATAATTATGTTAAGCAACAGTATTATTAAATAATATTACAATATTCATAATGTTAAAA
>NW_015601849.1:0-456 GCF_001515605.1 Sinocyclocheilus anshuiensis | reverse complement strand
TTTACCCCTAGTTTTGAGTTTGGGAAAGAGCTTCTGTTAATGTTTTAGGTTTGTCAGGTGTTGCAACACACTGTATTTTCGACCGTAGTATTGATCTATCTGTTGCATGTGGACACCAAAGTGTCCAGTTTTATATGTGTTGAGAATTTGTCCACTGTTTCTGCTAGATTTTCTAATATAGTAGTAATAGTTTACTAATACCAGTCAAAACTGTGAAAGCATGCACTGCATGTTTTATGGAGATTTTCTTTTCATTTTTTTTCTGTTCTTATAGGAATAGTTCACCCAAAAATTCACATTTTCTGAAAATGTACTCACCTTCAGGCCATCAGCGGTGTATTTGAGTTTGTTTCTTCATCTGAACAGATTTGGAGAAATTCGGCATTGCATCACTTGCTCATCAGTGGATCCTCTGTAGTGAATGGGTGCCGTCAGAACGAGAGTCCAAACAGCTGA
>NW_015601848.1:0-456 GCF_001515605.1 Sinocyclocheilus anshuiensis | reverse complement strand
TTATTTATAAACAAGCAATTGTTTTAGATGTTTTAAAAAGTCAGAAGGGGCATTATTTTATAGGCTGTTCTATCTAAGAGTGACTCATGTTATCTTTATACATGCCTTTGTGCATGGGCAAAACAAAAAAGTGATTGATTTTGTAGGGTTTTTTTAATAATAAAATAAAGTTTATACAAGTAAGCTTTATGGTTACAATATGTAACAAATACCTCGACTGACACAGTAATCCTAGGGGATGCTCCTGGATTCGCATGAACAACTTAGAAGGAAATCAATTCAAACATACCGATTATGTGCCTTCTTTAGTAAAAGGGCATCTGGTGTGCCCTTCATTGGATCTCTGGACCATTAAATACAGAAATCCACAAAAACAACACTGATTCCAGCTGTATTACATAGCCGTTCATTATCTGTCCATACATTGAGTTTGGATTGTTAAATCAGTATTTTGGA
>NW_015601847.1:0-456 GCF_001515605.1 Sinocyclocheilus anshuiensis | reverse complement strand
GAGTGTGTGAGTGTGAGTGAGTGTGTGAGTGTGAGTGAGTGTGAGAGTGAGTGTGAGTGTGAGAGAGTGTGAGTGAGTGTGTGAGTGTGTGTGTGTGAGTGAGTGTGAGTGTGAGTGTGAGAGTGAGAGTGAGTGTGAGAGAGTGAGAGAATGAGAGTGTGTGAGTGTGTGAGTGTGTGTGGGAGTGAGTGAGAGAGTGAGTGAGTGTGAGAGTGAGTGTGTGTGCATGGGAGCGTGTAAGTGTGTTTCACTGAGCTGTAACGTGAGTATCACACACACGTGTCAAAGCAGCTTTACAGTGTTAAACAGGAAAAACGTGTGGTGATAATGCAAGAGCACAATAGAAAACAGTCAGTTCATTGCTGATTCAGTAATGTCATCATCCAGCTCAGTTCTCTTCAAATAGTTTATATCGTGTGTTATGGGAAGTGTTCCCGGTTCCGGTTGTCCTAATTA
>NW_015601846.1:0-456 GCF_001515605.1 Sinocyclocheilus anshuiensis | reverse complement strand
AACCGTGCCACACCGGAGCTTCTCTCCTTGGACTCGAAGCCAAGTTTTCGTATTGATGCCTCACCTCCATCCATCAGCGCAACAGACGGCTCCTTTATTGACCTCAGAGAGCCACTGAATGATAGAGTCCGTTCCTGATAGATAATATCAGCGGCTGATAGATTCCAGCCCGCTCCCATTCATCAGACGGGCCCTGCTGTATTAGCCGAGCGAGACGCGTGCTTAGTCCCAGATTCCCACTGTAAATCCAGTCACGTCCCACATTCTATTGCAGTCAGAAGAGAGGACGGCAGAGATATCCCTCTCCTGTGCCGTCGCTCTCAAACCGAGGCCGTTCTGCTGTAAGGACCGCCGTCAGACGCCTAAAGACATGACTCGATCCTCTCCGAGGCCCTGTTTACACTAGTGCACCAGTGTAGATGAGGATCGTTTTCAGAATCTACCTTTGCATATCTA
>NW_015601845.1:0-456 GCF_001515605.1 Sinocyclocheilus anshuiensis | reverse complement strand
GATTAAGTTTTATTTGCACACTATGATAACGCCATGCATTTTACAGTGCGTTACATGTGCATGAAGCACAAATGCCATTGTCAACTAATGTAAAATTCATATGAGCCATTAAATATTTGTGCCTTCCAAAAACAGCAGGTCTGCCTTTTTAATGGAAATTCACATTTATCTTTGGGAATTTATGAGTCTTTGTTAACTGTCTGGAAATAAGTATTTACTTTAAATGTGATCACGAACAATTAGATGAGTAGAAATATGACATTAAGTATACTTTGGCAAAATCATAGAGCTTCTTAAAAATGACATTTACGGTGACAATAAGTGTCAAAAAGCTCATGGGTGTTGACATATGCCCCTCAATATGTGTGCTTGAGAGACTGTTAAAGCCTGGCGGGATGGCACGGTGACAGGGCTCAGCTGGGCGTGTGAGAATGACCAACACACAGGGAAAAGATT
>NW_015601844.1:0-456 GCF_001515605.1 Sinocyclocheilus anshuiensis | reverse complement strand
TTGTTAACTTTCTCATTTCAACTGGATTTGATGTCACTGATCCATTCTGACGACGAAGATGGCACATTTGTTTTTGATTAACACATTTTCTTTCAAGATTAAAAAAGAAAGCACTTGGAATGTCTTTGATAGAGCAAAATCTTGCCCTTATCAATGCTCCTTTTGCCTGCTCTTGTAAAAAAAGAGTTCAGTTCTTGTTTTTTCTTTAACACATCACAATGTACATCTTCATTATTAGTTACAAGATTTTTTTTCCAACAACTCAATGTCCTTTTGCAAAATATTTACTGTTGGTTGATTGACAAAATCTTTTTTTCCAAAAGCCTTTCCCACATCCCACCATTGACAAAAATTCTCAAATAAATGCTTCTTCATCTTCCAGTTACCCAAAACACTCTTTTAAACTTTCACAAAAAAAGCATCATGTAATAATTTAACATTCAAATGCCAGTAATA
>NW_015601843.1:0-456 GCF_001515605.1 Sinocyclocheilus anshuiensis | reverse complement strand
GAATGGCAGTCCGTCAAAGCATGAAATATATCCATCCATCCGTCCGCACTCTTTCATTAGGCATATCAATAAAAATCTGCCTCTGTTCTATTTAACCGAGCACACACATCCTGCCTCAATGTTATGGAAATGATGCAACTCGTCCTCCATATGACTGTCCGAAGTCATTTGTGTCATTCTTTAAATATATTCAAGGATTTTTAATAAATAAAGAGCAAGATGTAAGGATCTAATGTAAAGACTTGCCGTTTGTTTGCAACTAATTGTGAGATTTACCAGCAAATTCTGACTGGAAATTGTTTCTACACCAGGACATGATTTACTTTGAAATAGTTTTCACTCAGAAACTGCCAGTAAACATCACAAATAATTACGTCAATATCAATAAATTGAAAGACTGAAATAGTGTTTTCTTGTAAAACACACTTCAATAACCTTTGTTTATATATATATATA
>NW_015601842.1:0-456 GCF_001515605.1 Sinocyclocheilus anshuiensis | reverse complement strand
ATTTTACTTAAGTAAAATTATCTGCCAGTGTGGTAATAAAAATAAAAATATTCTTAATGCAAATGGAAAATGATTATTCGGATTCCAATGTCACACAAGGTTAAATACCATGCGTGTGAATAATGGCTTCAGTGGTGTAGGCAGTAACGCGTTGGGCGCGCAGATGTAGCTTGTGACGCGATTGAGCGGGTTCGAGTGCGGCTTTTGCCTAGCTTGTTCTTCTCACTTTTCCCATCACATATCACATTAGAATTTACTTTCAATAAAATTGAAGAAAATGTTCTAAAAGTGGAAGTAAAGTGCCGAGTGATTAATAATGAGAAGTATTTATAATTTTAATAAATATAATAATTTACACTGTTATTATTGCATCCTTTTAATGTACAACAATACTGAGGTGCAAATAGTATGTCCGCCAGTATAAAGTATAAATAGCATCTAATTATTATTTACACT
>NW_015601841.1:0-456 GCF_001515605.1 Sinocyclocheilus anshuiensis | reverse complement strand
GCATGGTCTAAAGGTCAGTGGAAATTTGACAGCATGCTGATGGCACTCTGTTTTTTAAGACAGGCTGTCTACTTTTTTATTGTACTCCTTTAGTCATGTTTCCTTATTTTTAATGTTTAAGTTGTTATATCTTTCAGCATTGAACTACACTAGCATCTCGTACAGGTAACAAAATAATTGACTTTACAGTTATAGTTTGTTATGACATGAAACACTCATGACATACTCAGTAAGAGGTAATGTGTTCTTTGTGAGTAGAAAATGTTTGAGACCTTTACAAGCCAATCACTGCCATCTTTTATCAGAGGTGACCAGAACATCACCTCAACACAACTTCTCGCCTCGAATTGAAAAGGTCACTTAACTGTAGACAGCATTCTTTTTTAACTCTTTTCTTCGTCCATTTTTGTTCCTCCTACTCCTCTTCTCCTTCCTGATCCACATGCCTATTTTTTT
>NW_015601840.1:0-456 GCF_001515605.1 Sinocyclocheilus anshuiensis | reverse complement strand
GATTTCTAGTTCCCAGCATGCTTTGCATAGGACTGGATAAGGAGATTAAATGTTGAAATTAAGTGTTATTTTATGTGTTTTTTTAGTGAAGGCCTGTTAATGCTGTTATGTTTGACATTTAAATGAGTTTTTGTTGTGTTAAAGTTTTGGTGGTTATCATTGTGCTTAAGAGTAGAGCACATTAAGGTAAACACTACATTGACTCTACTAATGCCAGTGACAAATAAAATATACTTATTCATTAATTATACATGCTAAATAAGTTTAATTTAGCATATGCTATGATAGCTGTGGATTTGGATTTTAACTAAACAAAAAAAAGATAATATATCATTTAGTTCCAGAACCACAAATCAGTTGGAGCAACTAAATGTTTTGAGTAATCAACTTAAAAAATATGTGTTTGTTACAAATTAATAAGTTCTTCTAACTCACTGTAGTTTGCTGGTTGAACAT
>NW_015601839.1:0-456 GCF_001515605.1 Sinocyclocheilus anshuiensis | reverse complement strand
CTTTGTGCTCCGCGCTCCCCTACAAACAAGACAACTGACAATAATTTATTTTATTGTTGTACACTTGCGCTCACACTGTTGGTCTGATTATCAACATGACTGTGATTACCTGATCACTTAGTAAAGTAAAAGCACACCTCAACATGATTGAAAAACACATGATTTGAGGAATCATTCAGTGCAAACGCTGCAGGATGAAGTTTATACTTCAGTTGAGGGATTCTGAAACCCCTTAAAAACACATGTATGTATGTGGAAAAAACATTATGAGCAATAGTTACACGGATTCTTCTCTTAGCAAACAACACTAATAATTTGACTGTCCTGGTTGACCAGAGAAACACAGAGAAGGAGAAAGCAGCCCGTGTCGAGCTCTTCACTGATCTCATCCGCTCCATTGAGAGACGTCAGACTGAACTGCTGGAGATGATGGAGGAGCAGCAGAAAGCAGCAGAG
>NW_015601838.1:0-454 GCF_001515605.1 Sinocyclocheilus anshuiensis | reverse complement strand
GTGGTTAAACAGCAGTAGTCTCTGAACCAGCCTGCTGGAGGAGGGCTGTAATATATTAAAGGGGAGTCAGAGAGAAACAAATTATCCTAGTGTCTTTGTGTTGTTCTTGTCTCTCTCTCACACTCTTAGTGTTATATATTTTCACACCTCAGTGAATCCTCCCCATGCTTGCTTTCTCTCTCTCTCTCTCTCTCTCTCTCTCTCTCTCCCCCACTTCATTTCTTTCATGTGCCCTGCTACGCTTGCTCTCTGTCACTCCTTTTCTCCTGTTCTATCTCACTCCCTGTCTCGCTCGCTCTCGCTTGCAACATATCTCTCCCTCCGTCTTGCTTGCTTTCCTTTGCACACACAGTCTCTCTCTCTCTCTCTCTCTCAGGTCATGTTACAGCAGCACCAGTAGAAATGATAGGAGGAAGGCGTGAGGTTGTTATTTGCATAGAAATAGCATGACGCC
>NW_015601837.1:0-456 GCF_001515605.1 Sinocyclocheilus anshuiensis | reverse complement strand
TTAAAGGTCTCTAACAACTGGTTCCCTCTGTAGCCCTTCGTCTGTTTAAGAGTGTGTTTGAGGACTGGTGAGTTGTGTAAAGGTCTCCACTCCTATATTTAACTCTAACTGTATTTGATCTGTGTCTGTATCAAAGCTCAGTCTGCCCGGTAGGTGTACTTAGAAAAAATGAAAGATGTCCTTCCATCCCCTCTCTAGACACTTTTCTCAGTGAGGTCAGGCTGAATTGTGAAAAAATGCTTTTACTTGAAGTCTTTGAAGATCAGTTCATCAGAGGACTCACCATCGTTTTAAGTGATGGCTATCTGCATATTTAGACATGAGCAGAATGTAGAAATGGCATTTTCACCCAACAGGCAGTTCCAGTCGGGTTTTACAGCAAATTCGAGCCTTCAAGGGATTTAAACTTCAATACAGTGAACTTTGCTCCAACACCTGAGCTATATAGAAAGTCGG
>NW_015601836.1:0-456 GCF_001515605.1 Sinocyclocheilus anshuiensis | reverse complement strand
TGAGTTTGGGGGCGGGACCTTCTGACCGTCTGACCAATGACTGACAAGTGTTTGGAAACATGTTTGAAAAACAGTCATTATTGTTGCAGTTGTGTTTGATTGAATAGAAATCACACCCTGCAGCTCCAGTATTTTTAGCGGTGATGCTTTAAAGAGGCTTTCATCCTGCTGACAGTCTAATAGTTCCCCTGCCAGAGGTTGTTTCTTCTGGTTCTTCTGCTTTAAAGTACAGCAACTGTAACCAGACCTTCAGCAGTAAACTTCAACACGCCTGTTATTTGTTGTTTGAAGGATGGCACTTACTGTCCAAAACGGAAACAAACACATCTGAATTACAAAGGGCTTCCTTACAGGGATAATTCACCCAAAAATGACCATTTCTTCCTTTCAAGCATTCTTCCAGTAACGTTAATAGAATGTTCGTTCAAAGTTATCTGGTCTTTAATAATGTTCTCA
>NW_015601835.1:0-456 GCF_001515605.1 Sinocyclocheilus anshuiensis | reverse complement strand
TCCGCTGAACATCATAGACCTGCTGGCCATTACCCCCTATTACATCTCTGTCACCATGACGGTTCTGACTGGAGAAAACTCTCAGCTGCAGAGGGCCGGCGTGACGCTGCGCGTGCTGCGCATGATGCGAATCTTCTGGGTCATCAAGCTAGCGCGACACTTCCTAGGGCTCCAGACTTTAGGGTTAACGTTGAAGCGCTGCTACCGTGAGATGGTCATGCTCCTGGTCTTCATTTGCGTGGCCATGGCCATATTCGGAGCGCTGGCGCAACTTCTAGAGCACGGCCTGGATCTGGAGTCCGGGAACGAGGAATACGCTAGCATTCCTGCCGCCTGCTGGTGGGTTATTATCTCCATGACGACTGTCGGCTATGGAGACATGTACCCCATCACTGTGCCAGGACGTGTGCTTGGTGGCCTGTGCGTCGTGAGCGGTATAGTGCTGCTTGCTCTTCC
>NW_015601834.1:0-456 GCF_001515605.1 Sinocyclocheilus anshuiensis | reverse complement strand
TCAACCGTAATTTTATGAAGCTATGAGAATACTTTTTGTGCGCAATGAAAACAAAAATAACAACTTTATTCAACGGTTTAATCTCTTCCGGGTCAGTCTGCCACCATTCATGAGAGTAACATAACAAGTCATTATTTTTGTTTTCTTTGCGCACAAAAATGATTCTCGTAGCATTTATTCTTGTTTGCATTTATGTGCCTTTCAGCTCCAGTTCAACTCCAATCCTAATCAAATATACCTGAACCAGCTAATCGTGGCATTTAAGGTAACTTGAAAGCTACAAGAAGGTATATTGGAGCAGGGTTGGAACTGAGGTCTGCAGGAAGTTACCTTCCCAAGAGCAAGGTTGGAGACCTCTGACTCAGGGTGTGAGCCAGTAGCTCTTGAATGTTAGAGGTGGCTAACTTCCTACAGAGTTTTGCTCCAACCCTAATCAAACACACCTGAACAAGCTAA
>NW_015601833.1:0-456 GCF_001515605.1 Sinocyclocheilus anshuiensis | reverse complement strand
TGGAGATGTAAGTATTCTCATAATGGAAACATTCAACATGATATTGACAGTTACAACTACATTTTAACAGTTTTTCCTAAAGAAAATGTGCAAAACTACAAATGCCATGATACTGGATGGATGCAAGGGCATTGTTCTGAGTGTTTTACTATATTTCTTTGTGGTTGCATACTACCCTGGGTCAAATAAAGCACTCTTGAGCAAATCTCTCCTATCACCGAAAGTGTTTTTTTCCCCACCAGGTGAAAATTGAAAGTCTGATCACTTGGAAAAGCAATAAAACACCTCAACAAGCTACATGATTTTGAGGAATTATTCATTGTCCTTATACAAATGATGTGAAACGAGTTATGCGAAAAAATACAGTATAATATAAAGTTTTATGGGGTTTTAAAAATCCCTAACCGCAAAGGCTAAATCTGAACTGAAATCTGTTTTTAAAGGGGTCATATGATG
>NW_015601832.1:0-456 GCF_001515605.1 Sinocyclocheilus anshuiensis | reverse complement strand
TGGACCCAGTAACACGAACAGCCTCCGGTGCGAGACAAATCAGAAATCCATCACAGTTAAAAGAAAGCTTGGCTCTTTCGCAAAAGTGTTTTTCTTCTTCTCTTTCTTTCAGGAGAAATGACTCCAATCCAATTTTTTAAAGAAAAGAAGGCTTTGCACAGTTCAGAAACCAGGATCAAACACTGAAATTCAGGTCACAGTCGCAGTATAATCATTGTCGTTGAAAACATTCACACACCAGAGAGCAAATCAAATCACTTGCATGAACTCAATAAACCAACCAAAAACATTACCACAAAACAAACAAATAAACAAATATAAAAATGAAGGTATCAGTACTGGCTACTATATTCTCTACAAATTTACAAAAAAATTCAAACTCTGTTTGTGCTTGTCAGATGTCAGCTTTTGCATACTGAAAGCATGTCATTTCTAAACAAACCATTTCTTTCTTTG
>NW_015601831.1:0-456 GCF_001515605.1 Sinocyclocheilus anshuiensis | reverse complement strand
TGTACTGAACATACAGTGCATATTTGAATGCTAAAAATGAATCTTACTTCTTTGTTTACAGAGGTGATGTGGGCGTTTACAGGCTCGCGTGTCTCACGTGGATGATTACCGTATGAATAGCGCGCGCTGCTCGTGGACTGATGACATTACAGATAATGAGCTCAGACGGGAAAGACTGGACCTCGTTTTGGTTTCATATGGATTAATTCATCAGAGAACATTTGTTTTAGATGACTTACTTCGTTTAAAAGTAGACACTTCAAGCTTTCCATGGATATATCTCTCATGTCTGTGTGTCCAGTATTCGCTGGGTTTTGGTTCATTTTAGTGACGCGTTTCAGAAAGAAGTTCGCGTAGACTGAGAAGCGCACCCGGTTTGTTTTCTTTATTTTACAAAAGCACAATCTTTTATTGATATTGTGAGTGTACACAAATAAAAGTAGACCCTTCACAGAT
>NW_015601830.1:0-456 GCF_001515605.1 Sinocyclocheilus anshuiensis | reverse complement strand
TGAATAGGTTTTAAGAGAAAACTCTTAGCTAAAAACTTTTACCTCCATTTAGGAGAACTATTAGTGGTAAGATAAAATGTTTTGTCAATACGGGCCCAGGTTATTAGTGACACCTTGTGGCAGAGCATTTTAACCTAGCAAAACATTTTAAGCCAACACAACAGTTTATTAATAAATTATTAATAAAAATGGCTTTTTGATGGCACCTATTTGAAAATTTGCTCGGACATTTTCGCAGAGAATAGCCTTACCTCTGCCAGTTCTTCTGGAATTTGCTGCTGGATCTGATGGCTCTATAGTGGTTAACCATGAGATATAATTTGTTTTGAATAATCTAACAGGCAATTATTAATCTATAATTTGTTCAAGAGCGAATAGTTTTGACAGAGGGCAAAGTTTTATAGCTTTATATTTTTATATAACTTTAATGCTGTATCAGAGTGCTGCCTTTGTACT
>NW_015601829.1:0-456 GCF_001515605.1 Sinocyclocheilus anshuiensis | reverse complement strand
GGTGGTGTCTGGGAGGTCAACGGGCCGATGGTGATTAGCCCTGATCCAGAACAGTGAGTTCAGCGTCACGTCGTCGAAAGCTGTTAAAGCGGCGAGCTGGCTGAACTCAACAGCATAATCCAAAAGGGGAAGGTGTTGATGGGCTAGGACGATGAATAGATAAGCGATATCCATAACTAAAAATAAAAACGGACAAAAACGGAAAACAAAACGAGGGGGAGACGCCGCTTACTTATTCATTGTGGTCCGGTATTCTGTCACGCTCCTGCTGTTAGGGAGACGAAGGCACAATTAAGATTATAACAACAAATCCTTTTATGGTAATCCACACGAAGAAGAGGGTCTAACACACAGGGCAACATCAACAATACTGGACAGAAAACAGTGTCCAGAACACAACTTAAGTAGGTAGGCAAATGAAGATAATTAACTAGACACACCTGAACCAAATGACAT
>NW_015601828.1:0-456 GCF_001515605.1 Sinocyclocheilus anshuiensis | reverse complement strand
ATGGAGAACAATGCTCAGGCTGAATAAGCGCAGATCCTGCAGAATTACACAATTGTTTTACCAGACAGAAAATGACCTCACAGAGGATCCGCTGGTGAATTTTATATAGCTCTTTTATCTCATCACAAAAAATGATCTTCAAACACCATCATGTAATCAGGTATTAAAATTATGTTTCAAGATGTTTTATTCCACCCACTCTGAAGTAATATTTATTACAAGACACATTTCCTGTGACAATTTCCACTTTATGCATGTATGAAATAATATGATAAACTGATATCATCCCTAAACATACAGGGTGTTTCTTCACTAACAGAATGTGAGTGCTTCAATTAGTAATTTTGTCTTGTGTTACATTAAAAATATCTTAACATCTTTAAAAACAAGACCTTATTACTTGCATAAGACTATTAAAGCAGCACTATGTAACTTTTGGCGCTCTAGCGGTTAATA
>NW_015601827.1:0-456 GCF_001515605.1 Sinocyclocheilus anshuiensis | reverse complement strand
TAGCCAGAGGGCAAATACCCTCTTAAAAGAAATGTCCTCTTACATCCTTGAAATCCCTCTCACATTTGAGTCTTCTTTGTAGGCAACGAGATGAACTTACAACTCTCTAAAGTACTGGCAGAAAATCAAAAGCACTTGTTAGGATTCTTGTGAGCAGATACTTGAGCAGACTCGCACTAGAGCGGAGGTGAAGGAGAGAGAGAGAGGACAAGAGTAGACAGAGACGATGAGAGACATTCATGTTGATGTATGACAGTCCTAGAGAGCAAATTCTACACCTCGGAGGCACTAAGAAATGTTCAGGTCAAACAGCATCCCAGGAATTCTGGGATTCAAGAAGGATGGAATCATAATGGAACTTAATGGAAGCAAGATTCAATCATGAACTAAAATTTTTACAGCATACTCCATAACATTTATTATTAATAGCTTTTCTTCTTTTTTTACGTTTCACAT
>NW_015601826.1:0-456 GCF_001515605.1 Sinocyclocheilus anshuiensis | reverse complement strand
ACACACACACACACGGAACAAGATTTCCCAGGAACAGGTGTGGCGTCTTAAGGCTTCTGGTAATGTTACACAATTGAGACGGAGCAGATTAGTCACTAACGAACCACAAGCCCCACTTCAGTTCAGCCTCATTCACTCACACATCAAGCCCAAGACTTTCTCACAAACACACACACACACACACACACGTGTTTCTGCGGTCACATTTAATAAGGCCCCGGATCCTACCGTTCGGCCCTTCATAGTGAAGCAGGGCACCGTCGACAAAACCTGCACCGCTGTCTGTGTCATAGCATCCGTCTGTCTGTCTCTGAGCCGTCTCTCCTGCTTCTTTCAACAAACGTCAGGGTTCGACGCTCTCCGGTGGGGATCTGGACCTCTTTCTTCCTCTCTTTCTTCTTTCTATCTCTCCTTTCGTCTTCCTGTCTTGTGAAAAAGGTGTTTGAGACGCCTCCC
>NW_015601825.1:0-456 GCF_001515605.1 Sinocyclocheilus anshuiensis | reverse complement strand
GAAAATAGCCTATTACTTCTAAATTATGTTTTTTGATGTAAAAATTGATAACATTATAAGAAGACCTCAAAGAAACGTACAAAATAATAAAAAAGGCAGTTCATGACCCCTTTTAAAAATATGGCCATATTGTGTGATTGATCTGGCAATTTGTGTATTTTAGCTGCCAAAACCATTAAACTGGTTAGAAGCTTGCCTTAGCAGGCACTTTTGTATTAAGCAGTTGCATGTTCCCCTATACATGCATTACTGAAAGCAAACTAAAGTCACAGTTATATAGGAAGAAGCGCAGTGTTATTTTGATGATATCTATGAATATTTATGTTGTAGATGGTGATGGAGTTTCCTGACAGTATTCTGGACTTTGACAGCTATCAGATCAACAGTTCACAAATTAAGCAGTTTATTGAGGTAAACAATGACATTTTCATATATGTGTGTGTATATATATATATA
>NW_015601824.1:0-456 GCF_001515605.1 Sinocyclocheilus anshuiensis | reverse complement strand
GCACCAGTGCTGAATGATGAAATTGGACATTGTCCCAGATAACTAAGACATTTTGCTCCATTTGCTCCTGATTGACCTGTGGAAAGAGGTTGTCACTGAGGGAGTTTAGAAAATGTAGGAGTTTTTCAGTGTTGTATGGGCCCAAGACAGCATTTTCTGCCACAACACCAGTGGTGGAAATTGCGGCACACATGGTGATGTTGCCTTCTCTTTGTCTAGGGACATTGACTGTGGCACGATGGCCAATCACATTCTTCTTTGTTCCTTTTTTTGTTGAGATTAAAGCCAGCTTCATCAACATACAGGTACTCATAATAAGTTCCACTGCTGTCCAACTCCAAAATCCTCTAGAGTTTAAAAAGGAAAAAAGAAAACATGTTGCCGAATATTGAGTTCTCCCACTTTGACATAGCACTACTGTATACATAGAGATGACTGAATTTTTCCTGAGTGTAA
>NW_015601823.1:0-456 GCF_001515605.1 Sinocyclocheilus anshuiensis | reverse complement strand
TCTGGGATATGAATAGATTGGGATGCTTGTCAATTTCTGCTTTGGGAGCAATGATGTAGTATCGATTGGTCATTGATCTTCAGTCAAGGTGGAATGAATCTAGATAGCATGGTCTAGCTACTGCCATTTGTCCTTAAATAATCATGGCGGTGAAGACATCGCCATACAACGAAGACATACAACTGATCATTTTCGTATCCTGTACTGGCCAGTACTGACAGGGTTACTAGAAACTAAAATGGTTTCTAAGAATGAAATAAACACAAAATCAACCACTGAACCAAAGCCTACAAATATGCTATAAAAAGATATCATTGAAGCCATACCCTTTCAAAAGGCACTAAACTGTACCATTTAGGTACTAATATGTACCTTTAAGGTACTAATATGGACCTTTTATGAGCGTATTATTTTACGATTATTATTTTCTTTAGTTTGGAAGCAAAAACTAGTAGT
>NW_015601822.1:0-443 GCF_001515605.1 Sinocyclocheilus anshuiensis | reverse complement strand
GTGTGTGTGTGTGTGTGTGTGTGTGTGTGTGTGTGTGTGCAACAGCATTTCGTCTGCCAGCGGGAGGATTTTGAGAGGCAGAGGGAAGAGATGGCAGTGTGGCTGGCTGATATGGACCTCAGGCTGACTGAAGTGGAGCACTTCTCAGGAAAAGACACCTGCTCGAAGATGCACCAGCTTCAGGTACTTTCAGGAAACAAGGATCGACCGGATTTGTCTATGCAGGTTTTTTTTTGTCATCTGGGTAGTGGGGTTTATGGGTTACAAGTGCAGTTCTTTAACCCCCTAAGTTGCAGGTACAAATCCCAGAAAGGCCAAGTTGGTCAGTCTTAAGAAAACATGTCCAGGTCACATTTCACCCAAAAAGAAAATGAATATATTTAGCATGAAGAAAATAAAGTCTACTTTTAGGACTATTAAAGTTTGCTTGCATTGGGTCATAA
>NW_015601821.1:0-456 GCF_001515605.1 Sinocyclocheilus anshuiensis | reverse complement strand
GACCTACCTAGTTCCAATGGCCATACTACTATCCTTTCAGTAATTGACCGTTTCTCTAAGGCCTGTCGCCTCATTCCCTTGCCGAGGTTACCTACCGCTCTGGAGACGGCTGAACACTTATGTAATCTAGTCTTCCGCTTCTATGGTTTACCGGAGGATATCGTTTCCGACCGGGGTCCCCAGTTTACCTCCCGTCTGTGGGCCGCCTTCTTCAAGGCACTGGAGATCAATGTAAGCCTCACCTCGGGCTACCACCCACAATCCAATGGTCAGGTAGAGAGACTCAACCAGGAGCTTACTCGGTTCCTTCGCTCATATTGTAGTCAAAATCAACAGGATTGGAGTCGTTATATCATGTGGGCCGAATACGCTCAGAACTCTCTCCGCAAACCCTCTACGGGGTTAACTCCATTTCAGTGTATTCTGGGATATCAACCACCCCTGTTTCCCTGGTCA
>NW_015601820.1:0-449 GCF_001515605.1 Sinocyclocheilus anshuiensis | reverse complement strand
TCCTGCTGGACTTGGGAAAAACGTTAATACAATGGAATGGACCTCAAAGCAACAGACAAGAAAAATTGAAGGTAATTTTAAAAAATGGGGGAAGACACTGTGCTGGATATATAATAAAATGATGTATCGATTTCTATTGTGTTTCTGTCCTCTACTGTCTTTCGTAGGCCGTTCTGCTGGCTCAGGACATCAGGGACCGAGAGCGTGGAGGCCGGGCTCAGATTGGTGTGATCGAGGGTGGGCAGGAGGAAGCCTCTCCTGAGCTGATGAAGATCATAATATCTGTTTTGGGTCAGAGGACTGGACACCTGAAAGAGTCAATCCCTGATGACAAACCAGACCAAAACCAGACCTCCATCATCAAACTGTACCAGTATGAACACTGTAATCAGTCTTGTTCAAGATTACACTATCTATCTATCTATCTATCTATCTATCTATCTATCTAT
>NW_015601819.1:0-456 GCF_001515605.1 Sinocyclocheilus anshuiensis | reverse complement strand
AGTAATCCACACCACTCCAGTCCATCAATTAATGTCTTTTGAAGTTAAAAGTTAAATGTGTGTTTGTAAGAAATAAATACATTTTAACTCCAAACTATTCCTAAAATTCAAGTCCTTTATCCAAAATATTGTTTCCCCCAGTGAAAAAAATTCTCATCTAAATCTGAATAAATAAATATCCACAGATCAAACATCATTTACAAGCCAAAACAGATCTAAACCATTCTTAATAAATATGTCGGTGGATTTTGATGTGAGACACAACATGGGATGGACATTTTCACTGGAGAAAGTGTTATTATGGATTATGGACTCATGTTTTGGCCAGAGACCAAAAGTAACGGTTTGAAATTAAAATGCCTCAATGGTGGATTCGTTTCTTACAAACATGCAGCTTTTGGCTTCTCAATGCATTAACTGGTGGACTGGAGTGGTGTGGATTACTTGTGGATTATT
>NW_015601818.1:0-456 GCF_001515605.1 Sinocyclocheilus anshuiensis | reverse complement strand
ACCTCAAGATGCTGAACCTCATAGTCATAGTCCTGGAGGATCTTCAGCCACCTAGCCATGTAGCCCTCTGGATTTCGAAATCTTAGCAGCCGTGTAATGGAAGCATGGTCTGTCCTTAGCCGGAAACTTCTCCTGAACAGGTATAGCTGGAAATGGTAGAGGTCCACATTACCACCAACAACTCTCGGCGGGTGACACAGCAGTTCCTCTCTGCTCTATTCAAAGCTTGACTGAAGTATGCAACATCGTTTTCTTCATTGTTACCGTCCTGTGACAACACTGCACTGGCTCCCATGTTGCTGGCATAAGTGTCTATGATGAACAGCCTCCCTGGGTCAGGATATGCCAGCACAGGTGCCCTTGTCAGTGCCTCCCGCAACAGATTGAATGCTTCTTTTCAAGCGTCATTCAAGATGATGTTGCCCTTTATCCGTTGACTGGTGCTAACAATGCTAA
>NW_015601817.1:0-456 GCF_001515605.1 Sinocyclocheilus anshuiensis | reverse complement strand
TATATATATATATATATATATATAATTATTATTATTATTATTAATCATTTTCATTTTCAACAAACAAAATTGCACAAAAAAGGAAAAAAAATCTGCCAATCTGTTGAACACTGACTTTTTTGAATACTTCAGAACACATTAATTCATTGTATATGGAAATATGATAATACTACATGTTATAAGTTATGTGTAAAACTTTTTTTTAAATGAGGAAAAACATTAGTTCACCTTCGAAATGTATGTTGCTCAAGGTCTGGTAGCTCGCTTTGAATAAAAGCATCAGCTATATGAAGAAATGTAAATTTATCACAGACATACACGCACCTGTACTGAGATCAAAATAAATGTGATGATCAGCTGGGACGTGGGGCTGATACATTTTGGTGGTGTGACTGATTTCTTTCCCTGCTCAAAGATCCTGTAGATCCGATTTGTTTTGGTGAGCATGGCAGAGTA
>NW_015601816.1:0-456 GCF_001515605.1 Sinocyclocheilus anshuiensis | reverse complement strand
GACAGTCACATGCACGAATATACTCCGTCTCTCTCGTCTTCTTACGTCGTCTCTCCCTCTCCTTCTCACATACACGCTCTTTCTAGCACATGCTCATAATCCTCTCAGGGACAGAAGAAAACCGTCTCCACCGTCGCCGAGCCAGGATGCTGCAAACGTTGGGGCGAATAATGATTTCAAAATGAGAAGAGATGCTCTAGACAGTCCAATGAATCCTTCAATAAATTCAGGAATCCGACTGAAGAGAACCAAAACAAAACAGCTCACACACAGAGAAGTGGAGGGGGAAAAAAGTTGCCCAGTGCTGGAACAAAACCCTCTGGGTAGACTAAGTGAGAGGGGGGCGGGTGGGTGGATGTAGAGGACGGGGAGAGGGGGATCTGTGCGCGCGTTTGAGTGAATAGAATCTTCCCAGAAGGCAGTTGCCCTGTTCACAGCGTAGAGTTTTGTACTCTC
>NW_015601815.1:0-456 GCF_001515605.1 Sinocyclocheilus anshuiensis | reverse complement strand
GGATGAGAAGCTCAATCTCAAGGCGAAGTGGAATTGGAAGGATTTCGTGGAGCTGCACAAGCCAAGTGAAGTTCCTTCCGTAGCATCTCGTGCAGCAGCATACTGAGGTGGTGTGTGTGCCAGAATAGAGGAGCTTGATCATTCATTCTCACGCAGCATTAAGAAATACAGAGAGCATGGCATGCCCTGGCTAGAAAAATGCATAGAGCGTCTCCCCAGAGGCATGCCCAAAGACAGATTCATCACTGCTCTTATATTACTTACCTGCATGGGGATGATTCAGAACGGAGATTACGTCTCCTTTCAGAAACTTGCAGAGGTGGAGCGTGATTTGCCAGTCACCCAGATGCACCTTCAGCAGTTTGGTATACTTTCACAGCTGTTGCTAACACAATCTCCGGCAGTTTGGAGGTTAAACGAGGCTGTCCCTTACAAAATGGTTCTGCCTGTTGCTCT
>NW_015601814.1:0-456 GCF_001515605.1 Sinocyclocheilus anshuiensis | reverse complement strand
TTTGACAATGAATGCACTGCAAAACACAACTATAAAGCATAGGTCAAAACAGGGCAAACAGATAAAGAAACACATTCAGAAAACTGCAGTTGAAATAATTTCTGAACATTGTGGTTCTCCCTTTCAGTCTTTATTCACCTTTCTCTCATGGGTTCTCATTTGAATATACGTCAATATGTTATATATGTCAATTTTTGCTAACGTCATAGAATATCATAAGATGTTTCTCAGTATTGTCTGTACTTGTGTTTTTGTGCACCTTGCTGCCGAGGACTATTCCAATTCAAAGTTCACATCTTGCCAAGCACAGTTCAAATGCCCCTTTTATCTTTTATTGAAAAGCCCTATTCATTGAGGATTTATCAGGAGATGAGCCTGTCAAGCCAAGTCCAGAAAGTGCAATGTGCCAATTTTTTGCACGTTGCAGGTAAGGAGGCTATAAAAGTTTGCAATACA
>NW_015601813.1:0-456 GCF_001515605.1 Sinocyclocheilus anshuiensis | reverse complement strand
ACAGCAATAACCAACAGCAGCAGCAGCAGCAGCAGTGTAGCAGATATATTCCGCCAAGACCAAATAAATTAACATTGTCATATCCATCAACATGTTAAATCTTCAGAGAGTTGTCATGATTAAAATGTGGTTAGTGCTTATACATAGGATCCGTCATGTGCATCAGTGTGATGATCAGAGGTCTGGTGCTGCTGTGGTGCTTATATGGGCAAACTGAGTTTGAATCTGGCTTGTTTCACCTCTACGTTTCATGTTTTCAGTCTCCTGTAGTGTTTTGTTGAGCGAAGGGCAGGTTGATGTTAGCCAGATTCAGTTTCTCTGTACTGGTTCACTGAAGTACGACAGCTGCAATTTAGCGTAGGTTGAAAGTACAAATAACATGCGTCAGAGAAAATCATATAATACACAATGCGGTAAGAAGCTTTAATGTTATTTAAGGCCCCAAGTCACACCACC
>NW_015601812.1:0-456 GCF_001515605.1 Sinocyclocheilus anshuiensis | reverse complement strand
GCATGAAGGCTGTCTTTATAGATGCTATAGTGAATTTCAAGATTCGTCTTGAACATCCACTCAGCTTTTCTGAATTGTCTTTTCATACTCTGTACTGCTGCTGATTTTCTCCAGGGTGCTTTTTGTCTGCCAGTCTTCATTATAATTTTAATTAATTGTAGTTAATTATAGTTTTCATTATTATTTTTGTTAAAGTTTTCGTAATTTTGTTGTATGTTTTTGTGATTTTTTTTAAATGTGTTTATTATCTCTCTCTCTCTCTATATATATATATATATATTTTTTTTTTTACTAATAAAGTTTTACTAATTGAAAATTAGAACTTTTTTCCTTGGTAACTTGCTGAAATAATATAAGTTTTATCACAGTCATTTTATTTCAATTAACAATTTTTATGGTTTTAGTTTTAGCTTTTATTAATATTTCAAATTATTTATTAATATTTATATTTTCAGT
>NW_015601811.1:0-456 GCF_001515605.1 Sinocyclocheilus anshuiensis | reverse complement strand
ATTTCTTATTATTATCAATGTTGAAAACAGTTGTGCTGCTAAATAATTTTGTGGAAACAGTGATACATTCTGAAAGCAACAGCAAACTTTTGTAACATTATAAATGTCTTTACTGTCACTTTTTAAACAATTTAATGTGTCCGTACGGAATAAAAATATCATCCACTGAGAGAAATAACTTCTGTACCTGACAGTGAGTCCTCCAGCAAACTCCTCATCAAAAAGCACTTCATACAGAACTTCAGCCTCACGGTCAGCTGATGGAAAAGGAAAGACAAAGAATGAAGGACAAAACGAGATGAAGAAGGACGCCCGAGAGTTTGCATGGGGTTTACACTTTTACCTCCTTTGATGCCAATGATGGTTCCGCGAAGGCCAAGAGGAACCGAGAAGCTTTCTCTCACATTGACAACACGGTCAAACAGATGATACTCTGCGTCAGGATCTGGAACAACA
>NW_015601810.1:0-456 GCF_001515605.1 Sinocyclocheilus anshuiensis | reverse complement strand
TTTTCAAAAAATGCTCAAAAATAGGGGCGCACAGTAAGTGGTTAATGTCTATAGTGGTTACAGCCCTGCAGTGTTGATTAAAAAGTTTTCAGCATCTAGTCTGTTTTGTTACTGGCAGTGAGTAAAGGGAATTTGGGCAACTCCTCCCCCCACCTCAACTCTCCACCATGTCTTTATTGCACTCTGTTTTATCAGCTCCTACTACATCATTCTGATTTACATTTCCAGCTCCGAATTAGCGCCTAATTATACTTTCGTCATCCCGCCCGTCCTGCGTTGTGTGTGGAAATCAAAATCCATTTAGCACCCCAAATTACTAACGTCTCTGATAATTCAAATCAGCAACCTCCTAAATGTCAATAGTTAGCAGCCTCCGTAATTGCAGCGGAGGAAATGTGCATCAGATACAATCTCCAAGATCAGAATGGAGAACCCACAATAATAATTAATTGCCTT
>NW_015601809.1:0-456 GCF_001515605.1 Sinocyclocheilus anshuiensis | reverse complement strand
GGATACAGCTGTGGAGGACAGATCAATCTTAATCAAATCAGGCAGTGCGCAAAATGTGTGTATAAGCTGCTTCTGCAGGCATGAAAAGATACTTCAGTCTGTCAGCTTTCCCCGTAATGGAAAAAGCTTCCTACATTGTCAGCAATTACCTCTGCTGAATATAGAGAGGAATTTAAAGTGCCTGCCTGAGGATTATTCAGTGATTCTATCTTATTTCATTCCTCCAGATGTGTCGCGCCAGTGAGGATGGATGGATTATTGTCAGCGTTCCTACTATCAAGACAACCTTAACGTGGGTCTACGCACACACAGAGTAGCATAGCTCAGAAACCGCCCCAGTTTCAGGATGATCCCAATTAGCAAACATCTGTCGTCTCCCTAATGAGAGAAGTATTTATATATATATTGCAGAGGCTTCTGAATGAAATACCAGCATCAGTCATGCTGACACCCAAA
>NW_015601808.1:0-456 GCF_001515605.1 Sinocyclocheilus anshuiensis | reverse complement strand
ATGACAGAGGCTGAGGACAGGCTGTGGTGTTTGCGGCAGGCTGGTAGAAGGTTGGAGAGATATGTGGAGGATTTCCTTGAGCTCTCCAACCAGGTGAGCTGGCACGACGCCGCTCTTACTGCATGTTTCCAGCTGGGGCTGGACAAAGATACAATCCGCTGAGATCTCCCCACGTGTTATTTTCCCCTGATCGAGCTGATTGATGTTGTCCTTTATTTAAACGGTTCCATTTTCCAAGTGGAAGAAGTAAAGGATAATTTAAAGTCTCCTCATCCAGCCCCCTCTGGAAAATGTCTCCCCAGCTCACCCCACGCCAAGAACCCCCACATACCTCACCAAGGGCTCCGACCACCTGTCCAACCCAAGATACCCCCGAGTTCTCCGAAGCTCCTCCCTGGTCCTCAGCCCAGAGCCGTCGGCCGCTCCAAAGTCAAGCCCGCCGGCCGCTCCGAAGTC
>NW_015601807.1:0-455 GCF_001515605.1 Sinocyclocheilus anshuiensis | reverse complement strand
GACACATGCGTGTGCGTTACCGGTCTTTGTGCTGGCGCGTGTCGTGATTGGCTGCCGCCATAGTAGCGATTGTTGCCTCGGTGGGCGGAGCTCTTGAGGGAACCGTGGGAACCGGTGGAGGAGGCGTGGCCACAGCAGGGCGACTGACGCAAGCATTTGCTGTATTCTTTCTGCACCTGTTGAACACAGCGCTGCGTATGAAAGCAGGTCAGGAGGACAAACACGCGTGAGGAAACACGCAAACAGCCACACACCTTCTTCTGCAGCGCGCAGTGCAGCAGGAAGATTAACATGCCGTGCAGGGCGTTGAAGGAGGTGAAGAGGTATGCCATCACCACGCCGTTATCGTTCATGAACAGGAGGCCAAAGATCCACGTCAGAGACACCAGTAACAGCAGCGTGATAGAGCTGAGCGTCCAGCACCTCAACACACACACACACACACACACACACAC
>NW_015601806.1:0-454 GCF_001515605.1 Sinocyclocheilus anshuiensis | reverse complement strand
GGCTCATTAAGTTGAGTAAGGTCTCAAAGTCCCTCTTGTGACATGTGTATGGTTGTGATGTCATGCAGGAGACAGGCTTTCATGAGTTGTGTTTAGTAGTGTACTCACATGGTTTGCAGAGCTTGTAATTAGACATGCTAGTATACACTTCATCCCCAGCTCTCCTGGGCACTGGACAGAAGACAGCTAGACTGATTCTAAGGCCTGCTTTCACTGGTAAAGCAGGTGTTCTGTCCTGTAGGACTAAGCAAACCAAGTAAAACATGGTGTTTTTAAAAGAAGCACAATACCTGAACATTCTGTTTGCCACAAGATCTTAATGTTGAATAATAACCTTCAGCATGCTGTATTTTAAGGCAATATGTCTTTTTATATATATATATATTATAGTATATACATTATAGAAAACCAAATGAGTTTTTTCACTTGTGTGTGTGTGTGTGTGTGTGTGTGT
>NW_015601805.1:0-456 GCF_001515605.1 Sinocyclocheilus anshuiensis | reverse complement strand
AATTTTCATTTTTGGGTGAACTAACCCTTTAAAGTAGTGGTGACGACTTCAACGTTAATAAAAATATATGTAAACTCTTTTTAAAAATGTACCCAGGTGAGGTCCTCGTGTTTAATCATGTGGAACTGCATGTGGCTTGGTTTGTGTCTCTGTAACATGGGGGAACTGGGCATCTCAGTCATACTGCTGTTACGAAGGATGATCGTGTTGGTAAGTTCTGCAAGAAAGACAAGAAATAGCACAATAATAATCCTACAAAAATGATAGCATATGTAAAATATGTATATTCTGGTGATGTTATTTACTTATGTTGTCCAAATGATTATTTATGTAATTTATTTGATTAAATCTGATATGTATAAAAATATGTAAAAAATAGCATGAAATAGCTAATAATTTCAATAAATAATAATAATCATTTCAAATGATTGTTTTAGATTATTTATGCAATTTATT
>NW_015601804.1:0-456 GCF_001515605.1 Sinocyclocheilus anshuiensis | reverse complement strand
CTACCACTGAGCCACAGGAACACTGTCATAGTCTTAAAACGTATTTTTATGCTCTGGCATTTAACTCCGTATGAGAGCTGTTTTATGTATTTGGTTAGTGTTATTGTTTGTTATTTTTGTTATGTATAAAATTGTTTTACTTTGATTATGCATGTACAGCACTCTGGTAAACAATTGTTGTTTTTTAAAAAAGTGCTCTATAAATAAACTTTGATTTGATTTGATTTTGATTTGACAGTGGGGTTCCATTGTCTATTTCCACAGTCTTTGAACTGACACTACCAACCTTTACTTGAATTGTTCTTTTCATTAAAAAAAATCATTAATCCAATTAAACATCCTTCTCCTAACTCCTAAATCAAAAATTGTAACCATTAATCCCTCCTTCCACAAAGAATCATAAGCTTTCTCAATATCCAGGAAAACACTCACTACTACTTCCTTATTGCTAAATGC
>NW_015601803.1:0-456 GCF_001515605.1 Sinocyclocheilus anshuiensis | reverse complement strand
TCCACGCAGATTCTACCCCTCTGGAACTGGACTCACCACTGGACGTTCAGGAGAGGTGATCTACTCCACCCGGAAAGAGTCCACGAGCGCACAGGTGCTTGAGTCGTGCTTTTTCAGCTTCTTCTAATTAAGATCACACACCATTATTCATGTAACTTAGGCCTTGCTGAGCCGCATTCCCAGACAACATGACAATTGTCATTACTATTATTTGAAAACAACACATCTATCGTACAGTGTACCTACTACGTGTAGAAATTTCATTGTGCTATATTTTGCCTGGGTGTGCCATGCGCTTCATATTGTGTCCTTGTTTTTGTGAATAATAATGACGGGAAGTCACGGTAGAGATTCCAGCTGCTTTTGTTGATTTGAAAGACATAATGGAGGGTGAGGGTCGGTCACACTCGGCTGGTTGTTTTGGCTATAGGAGGGTGAAGAGGAGGCCCCGAAGCC
>NW_015601802.1:0-456 GCF_001515605.1 Sinocyclocheilus anshuiensis | reverse complement strand
CCTGATTCAGTCTTTACTTGCACTGTGAAAAATGAAGTTAGCCTAAAGAGCACCAGTTTTGCTTTGAAAGACTGCCTCACAGGTCAACTTCATGCACATTACAATAACTGCTGGCTGAAGTATAGTGTTTATGATGAATCTGAGTTACGATTATTTGTTGTTATATTCTTGTAATTATGTATTCCACAAACAGATGAGAATATCAATCTACCAGTTATTTTAGCAATCATTTGTGCTATTATCGGGGTGATCACAATGGCTGTTGCCTTTTACTTCATTTGCCAAAGACGAAATAAGGGTAAGACATATAGGTGTTCATAACCTCAAAATATGTATATGATATGGCTTTGAGTTTCCCAGATGTGCAACAATAATGACATAGTTTTCGCCAGTTAGATTCAAGAAGATCTGTGGGGCCAGTTGCATAAACTTAGCCACCATCTTAAGACTGTGTCT
>NW_015601801.1:0-456 GCF_001515605.1 Sinocyclocheilus anshuiensis | reverse complement strand
TGTATATATATGTATATATATATGTGTGTGTGTATATATATGTATGTGTATGTGTATGTGTATATGTAAGTGTGTGTTTCTTCAACTTTAGATGACAGCAAAGGTAAACAAAAATGTAATGTAACAGTTAAATAGAATTTTTAGCATGAATATCCATTTTTCATGCTGAAAAAATGTTAAAATGTTGTGATTGCTAAATTCACTTGTAGCATTTAACTTTTTTGTTTTTAGTTTATTTATTTAGTTTTAGTTTTATACTTAGTATAGACGTTTTTCCTGAACGTGGAAGTCACGCCTAACTCTTAGCCGGAATGATGCTTTGCATTTGTGGTGTCCAGTGTTTCTAGTCAAATTTGCGTATATTCCGTGCTGATAATCTAATGTTAAACCTATTAAAATGTTTTTAAAAAACACATGGCTCCATAGCGCCATCACTTTACAGTGTCGCAATGACCG
>NW_015601800.1:0-456 GCF_001515605.1 Sinocyclocheilus anshuiensis | reverse complement strand
TTGTGAGGAAAGCAATCATGTTTATTTTCTAAAACCAAAATAAAAGTGAACACCTTTAAAAAAAACAATAAACTTCAAAAAGGTGTCTTCAGCTTAACGGATAAGTAAAATAATGTTAAGTAAAAGGTGTCTTCAGTTAAGTTAAGTGGCTAAGGAACTCGCATTCATGTAAAGTAGCCTTGTTGACAGGTTTGGGTGAGTAAGGGCAAAATGCACAAGATATAGTACCTTTAATGCCCTGTAGTTATCACTTCTTTTGTAGCAGAAATAAACTGCTACAGAGGTGCCATGTATAGTGTAGCTAATTGCAACACTTATTAAAAATGTAGTGGAGTAAAGAGTACACTTATTAAAAAATGTAGTGAAGTAGAGATTAAAAGTTGCTAATATCTTTGATACGCAGTAAAACTGCAGAGTATCCAAAAAGATACTCAAGTACAGTAATTAATTACATTT
>NW_015601799.1:0-455 GCF_001515605.1 Sinocyclocheilus anshuiensis | reverse complement strand
GTTTATGCTCATACACTAAACCTTGACAATGTATACATATACATTACAAATGTAATACTGTTTTAAGTAAATATTAATGACTACACAGAGATTTTAGTCCAATAAAATGCACTCTAGAATGCAAATGCTCCTCCCCCTAATTCCACCTTCTCTGGACTAGCAATAAAAATGTTCACATCTTTGCTGGACACTTATAATTCCTTTACTTAAGTTTTTTGAAAGAAATTAATACTTTCATTCAGACAATGACAGGGATTTTTGGAAAGTTTCCGGAAATTTTTCACCCCTTTGCAACCCTAATTGTGGTTTCCACAAACATATTCGGCAGCCCAACTGTTTTCAACATTGATAATGATCAGAAATGATCAGCAAATCAGCATATTAGAATGATTTCTGAAGACTGCTTTCGACAATGATGCTGAAAATTCAGCTTTGCATCACAGGAATAAATTACA
>NW_015601798.1:0-456 GCF_001515605.1 Sinocyclocheilus anshuiensis | reverse complement strand
GATGAGAGGACCAAGAGATCATCTCTGCATTCAGGAAATTACCCTTGATACACAACGTTCAAAAACATCACACAACCTCTGGCATCTATTTGAAGTTCAATGCCATCTTAGATCAAGGCACGCTGTTTTGCATTGCACTATAGATTTGCCGTACCACTACACTTCTAAATCGTTCAGTTGATTTAGTAATTGTTAACACACACATATCACTGATATACAAACAGTTTGAGAGCCATTTTGAGACTAATGATCCATACACAGTCTTAAATCAAGCAATCAAACAAAACATGGTATTTACAGCAACAATAAGCTTTAAGAAGCTTATGCTGCTACACTTTTAATAATGATGACAATGTTCAAGAAACACCTATTTCAGTTTTTGTATATCCACAAATTTACTGTTTACAGATGTTTTTCAACTGCTTACACACACAATCTTTACTTGTCACACAATTT
>NW_015601797.1:0-455 GCF_001515605.1 Sinocyclocheilus anshuiensis | reverse complement strand
GTTACTGACGTCCTCGGTCTTGCTGTCCTGCTCCTGTAAAGCTCTCTGCAGTTCCTCCACCTGAGCGCTCAGCTCTGAGATCTGCTGCTGACTCAACCTGACACACACACAGACAGAGAAAGAGCACGTCACACTCCATACGCTGATGTATCTGACACACATCACACACACACACACACACACACAGACCGGTTCTGCGTCTCGAGTGTGTTCTGGCTGCGCTGTGAATCCTCCAGCTGCGTCTGAAGCTCCTCCAGTCTGTGTCTGTACGACTCCTCCTGAACACACAGCGTCTTATTCTCCTGCTGCAGACGCACAACCGTGTCCCTGACACACACACACACACACACACACACAGAGAGAAAACACATTCACATGTCAGACTCATCTTATGTACACAGATAAGTGCCAAGGATCATGTGACACTGAAGACTGGAGTAATGATGCTGAAAGTT
>NW_015601796.1:0-444 GCF_001515605.1 Sinocyclocheilus anshuiensis | reverse complement strand
ATGATGAAAAAGTTTTTTTTTTTTTTTTTTTAGTGACTACCATTGGATCTTGAGAATAACAGACTGATAATAAAACTGTCTCATTCCATTTTAAAGGCTGCTTGGGGATCCCACTATTTTAATTACCTTTCTTTGCTTGAACTATAGGAGAGATCTGACAAACCAAATTAAATTTTATTCTGAACGACAAATCTTGACTGTCCTTCAAAGTACAGATTTAGATGTCACAACGATCAACCAAACATATCAAACTGAATGAAAAAACATTACTTGGACTGTCAGTCGATGTAACATTGCAGTCAAATGATTACATCAATTGTATAAATTAATTAAATTATGTTCTTCAGGGATTCCAATGAATTTGCAAGACTTTTACAGTTGTTGTGAGTTACTTGATTAAGGATATATGTGTGTGTGTGTGTGTGTGTGTGTGTGTGTGTGTGT
>NW_015601795.1:0-456 GCF_001515605.1 Sinocyclocheilus anshuiensis | reverse complement strand
TATATATAATACTAGTTAACATCAACTAAGTACTCGAGTGTTTCTGCTCCTTTTGCTTTTATTTTAATATGCACATGCAATGTTCACAAGAAATTGTGAAAAATAAATAAATATATATATATAAGTAATAATAATATGATTGTATTTCCATGTTTTAATTTTAGCAGTAAATCTCTGTTTTGCAGCACTTTGTTTGCCAAAAATAAAATGAATTTAGTTTTCAGTTGAATACATTTTCAAAGGTTAATTCATTTAATGTTTTATGCCTAGTGGATTATTCAAAAATGAAAACTGAAAACACAGAGTTTGAGAGAAATGAAATGGAATTGGCATAAAAATAAAACGTATTTCATAGGGCCCTGAAGATGTAAACTGTGCTAATTTTTTTAATACATTGTTGTTAAATTGTATAGGTTTCATGATTCCAATTAATTTAAACCAGAAGCCCAGAATTTT
>NW_015601794.1:0-456 GCF_001515605.1 Sinocyclocheilus anshuiensis | reverse complement strand
GAAGAAGATCGCACGGTTCCCTTTCGAACGGGGTCTCCCGTTGCGTTCATTTCAATTTAGAGAACAGCACAATTAATAGTTTTTAATGTAACTATTAATGTAATTGTGTAGTTATTTCAGAAATGTTGTTTAAACCTACTTGGAGGTAGAGATGACAGTCTTGTGGTTGTTACAGTTTCTGTGTGTCTTTGGATTTCTGTCATTTTTTAATATAATTCAGATCAAGGGACAAATTCATTTACATTATATGCACAATTTACAGTTTTACTATTTGTCATAAATTACTTAGTTCTTAGAAATATAAAGGTGTTATTTTTCCATGCTCACCTTTTCCAGATCCTCCAGATCCCCCCTCTGCTTTCACAATCTTGGTTGTGGTTAGCTTGTCCATTCCATGTTAATTACTGTAACCCAAAGTGACTCTTATTAATAAAATAAGATTTTTTTAAAGATTTT
>NW_015601793.1:0-456 GCF_001515605.1 Sinocyclocheilus anshuiensis | reverse complement strand
TGTGTGTGTTCACTGCTGTGTGTGTGCACTAAGGATGGGTTAAATACAGAGCACTAATTCCGAGTAGGAGTAACCATACTTGGCCTCACGTCACTTTTTCACTTTTAAATATAACAGAGTTGTGGGGATTGTGGAAATGGTGTGATTGTGTACCTGTCCAGGTGTAGACGACGCTGAGTCCGAGTGTGGTTTGGATGAGGGTGTGAAGTTTGACTGGATCATCAGGAACGATGGAGCTGATGACGTTCTGGAGGAACAGCTGGAGGGGCTACTGGCATTGATCAAGGCACGGGAGGAGGACTCGAACACACAAAATAGTATTCAACTGGATTAATAAAAGCTGCTTTTTTGCCACCTGTATCCTGCTGACTGGAGAGCTTGCAAACTCTTCTGCATTTTAATGAATGGTTAGTCATCATTTACTCAGCATTCCAAAAAGTGTCTCATTTACTTTTT
>NW_015601792.1:0-456 GCF_001515605.1 Sinocyclocheilus anshuiensis | reverse complement strand
AGCTGTGAAGATAAGAATTGAAAAGGGAATAGGGAATAACCCCCTTCTGTTTTATAACCTTCCCATAATGCATTGGGATTTACCTTGTGCATGCATCATCCGTTTGATGCAAAGTATTCCAGTGTGTGTGTGCGTGTGAAGAGAAGAAACGGAAATGAGTAAAACGAGAAAAATAACCCTTAATGCTTTAAGTTTAATGCTCGTTTCATTGAACTGCTGTTATTTGTCAGGACGTCTACAAGGTTGTTTCATACATCAAGAACAAAGCGCAACAGTAGAAGGAACCTTGGTTTTTCTGAGAGTGGGAGGAAAATGCGTCCTGCATCCTGAAGTGCATAGCAACTAAATGTGCTTTTAGGCCAGAGAATTTCAGAAATGTTCAGAATGCAATACTTGCGTGCCAATAACTGCAACCTGCACAGTGAATACTATGCATTGCATGCTGTTTTTTTTTTT
>NW_015601791.1:0-455 GCF_001515605.1 Sinocyclocheilus anshuiensis | reverse complement strand
GCCAAACACTGAGGCTGCCGTCTGCGGCGCCATCGCTGTAAGTCTATTAAAAAGAACATCAGTTCACTATTAAAAAACTATAAGAGTGTCTATAAGTGCAAATAGGCCGCCTTGTTGGCAGAAACTTTTTACACTAACTCCACCCATCCATTTAAGGTTACTACAAAAGATGATTGTTAATTAACACGTCCAGTGGCGTAGATGGTAAAGCGCGTAGCGAAGTCATTTTTGATGCGATCGACCCGGGTTCGATTCTGCCCTTTACTGAACTTTTTTTTCTTCTCCATTTTCAAATCTCACATCACATTGGGTAGGTGTAGGGTGGGCTTATATTGTCCCAATACGGTGGCATCCATTTAATAATTTGAATTAAATTATAATTTACACTCAATATGTTATAATTGCATACTGTTTTTGTATTTTATAATGTTCTATAATATAAGGTGCAAATAATT
>NW_015601790.1:0-454 GCF_001515605.1 Sinocyclocheilus anshuiensis | reverse complement strand
TTGAAATTACAAATATAAACTATAAAATTGCAGATTCAGAATGTTGAAAAAGTGTTGTGAATAATGGTCTGTTTTACTTGACCGCAGTTTAAAAGCAACTCTTTGTCTTTATCCAGCTACAGTTCTGTCCATTATAAGTAACATATGAGAAACAATTAGGTTTCAGTATCGCATTGTTTGAGGTTTAATCTCAAACCAGCTTTGTAAGCAGCTTTGCTCTTTCATCCCTTCTTAATTACCCATTTTCTGTTTTATTTATTTATTTTACGGTGAAAGATGTTGCTGCAAGTTCCTTTCACTTGAACTATGCTTTGATGAACACTGCTGGAGTCCTAATAACTCCCTAAAGTTTCTCCTTTTTTCTATGAAGAGAAAAGGGAAGGCATAGCCTAATATATATATATATATATATATATATATAAAATAAAAATCTATGTAAAAAGTTTAACCTATC
>NW_015601789.1:0-455 GCF_001515605.1 Sinocyclocheilus anshuiensis | reverse complement strand
GCCCAATGTTTTCTTGTCAGGTTTATTCGTCATTTGGTTCTATGTGTGTCTCCTGTGTGCCCTGTGTTCCCTGTCATTTGGATAATTAAAACTCTCGTATTTGTGTTTACTGTACGTCTCCTCGTCTCCTCGCTCCTCACAGTAGCAGTGTGACAGAACACCGGACCTACAAAAATAGTTTATTTGCGTTGTTGCCCTCCGTTTATTTTTTGCATTTTTACAGTGCTTGTTTTCTGTTTTCCCCGTGTTCCCCATGGATCCCCTCACTGCAAGGTTTACCTCCCTCGCCCGCAAGGACCTTTCCCACTTGGAGTATGCTGTGGAGTTCAGCCAGCTCGCCGTTTTAACGGAGTTCGACGATGTTGCGCTGAACTCGCTGTTCTGGATCAGGGCTAACTACTACTGCCCCTTCGACCTCCCAGACACCACCGGACTGAGCTGGAGGGAGGCAATCA
>NW_015601788.1:0-455 GCF_001515605.1 Sinocyclocheilus anshuiensis | reverse complement strand
GGAATGTCGCGACTGACCAATCAGAATCAAGTATTCAACAGAGCCATGTAATAATAAACGTTAACATCTTAAATTTCAAAGTAAACCACTAAATTAAATTATCAGGCACTGATGAAAAAGTAAACTAAGAAAAGAAAAGTTTAGTACTAGTGTACATGCAACAGTGTGTCCCCTACTGTCTTTAACAGTGTTGTGTGCACGTCCACTAGCCTGTGTTTCCCTTCCCTGTCTTCTCTCTTTAACTCTTTATTTATTTTTACGTGATAATGCATAACTCAACTTACTGGATACTAGAATAAAAACAAGGCAGACATTCATTTTCATAATTTTGATTTGATCATTTTGATGTTCCTCATGTTCTTTTTACACAACAATATTATGTACAGTATTCTGAACCTGATGTATCCTTCTCATTGTCTCGTTTAACAGCTATCAAAATGAAAGATGACACTAGT
>NW_015601787.1:0-455 GCF_001515605.1 Sinocyclocheilus anshuiensis | reverse complement strand
ACTTTTCGCTGATAAAGCCAACTTTATGTTACAGAAATGTATCTTTCTGCCATGACAACAGCAGATTGGTACTAAATACCTCCATAAGGTTGACGTCATTTTCAACCTGTAGTCCATTTGTGAAACAAGAAGTGACCAAAAGGTCACTGGGTGTTCACCTTTGACCTCTGGCACTTGGTTTAATGAGAGTTGTGTTTCCTCTTCTCTGCTGCATTTCAAACAACTACAACATAAATCTGAAGACTCATAAAATAAGACCTAAACCTGTCTAGATAAATTAAGTCAATATTTGAGTGACATGAACCATTGGATTCTTATACAAATACCAGCTCTAATTGAGGGGTGTGTTTAGGGTATGACTGTATATTAAAAATAAATGTAAAAAATAAATTATATAAATAAAATATGATCTATATATATATATATATATATATATGAAGAGTTCATTTGCAAAA
>NW_015601786.1:0-455 GCF_001515605.1 Sinocyclocheilus anshuiensis | reverse complement strand
GCACGAGATTTACATAAGGAGGAAACAATGGTGTTTGAGGCTCATACAGAACTGTTATTATTCAACTATGCCAAGGTAAATGCAGTTTCCATTCTATGGCACCTTTAAGTCCATGACAAATTTCCCAAAATTGGGACAATACAAGTATATTCTGTTCTATTCTGTGTATTATGGCACTGAACATGCGTGCAAAGTATTTTCTAATCCAATTGAGAAAATAGTCAGATACAAGTGTTTACATGATTGATTTTTTTTCCTATTGATACTATTTCAGGTCTACACCATCCCTTCTAATCTGATGTGTTTTTTATATGAAGGCTTTTCAGTCCAATCTGATTATAATCCAATTATTTTGATGCATGTAAACATGGCTATTGTGTTATGGCACCAAGTTTTCATAAAAAAAAAAAAAAGATTTATCAGACATTTAAAGTCTTATTAAAAAAAAAAAAAAA
>NW_015601785.1:0-455 GCF_001515605.1 Sinocyclocheilus anshuiensis | reverse complement strand
GTTCGTGTCCGGTTTCTTTCTCAGCTGTTCATGTTCACTTAAGAATCATCTACTTTATAAGGATACTTACTGAGACGGGCATTTTTAACATAATTTTGTGTGAATTTGTCCATTCAAGCATAGGAAGAAAGCAGAGCTCAAGACATGGCTTTCAGGCTGGGGCTTTGGATGTTTAAACTTCCCACACAGCGCGAGTAACGTATGTCCTTTCGTGTGCTCTAGCTCTTGAATATTTACATTGCAAAGGCTTAGAACTTTTGTGATGAAGCAGCACTGACCCATCAACTGTACAGAGTGTCGTTCACATTTGTTCTCACAACATTGCACTGTTAGAATTTATAAAAATTTTACCAGCCATCTGGTGACTGACACAGTTTCATATATTTGTCAAAGCCAATTTTTACTCGCATTTGGCGCTTGGTGAGAAAGACTCATTAGCTAGAAACACTAAAAAA
>NW_015601784.1:0-455 GCF_001515605.1 Sinocyclocheilus anshuiensis | reverse complement strand
TGTGAACATAATGCAACATCAACACATATATGAGATTCCCTCTCAGGATTCTGCCAGGGAAACTGTGGCAGTTGAAATGAACAATTTCTCAGAGTCAGATAATGGAGGGGTTTCACCAAAAGTCGTCTATGTGAGGGTAAAATTAAAAGGAAAAGACTACATGTGCTGCTCTGTGTTTAACATCATGTTTTGCAACTGCTTGTTTCTGGGTTTTGCTGCATTGATTTGTTCGTTAAAGGTAAGTGAGATAGCCGCATGTTTCTTTCTAGAACAACATGTTAGTCTATACTCAAAATTACTCAGTTTTAACAAGTTTTCCTCTATTGTTTTAAAGGCGAGAAGCAAGATGAATGACGGAGACATGGTGAAGGCTCAGAAGTACAGTCGACGTGCATGTAAGACCAACACAGTGGCCGTGATTGTGACCAGTGTGGCTCTAACTGTGTTCCTAGTCT
>NW_015601783.1:0-455 GCF_001515605.1 Sinocyclocheilus anshuiensis | reverse complement strand
TTGTTAATTTCATCATGTCCATGTCAAAATCAACAGAGAACTTGATTACGTTGTTTGTTGTTAGTGTGTTACCAAAGCTAGTCACTTTTTTGTCAATATTGAGTTTTTGGGCAGTTTATTACTAATAACAGAAACAAATTCCTCCAACCATAATTCTGCCAATTCTGTTATGTCTTTATGTTAGCATTGTTTAACCACCATATCAGAGAGTTTAATACTTTGTTCTAGGAATAAAGTGATCAACAACACTTCATCAAACCATCCTGCCATTTTTTCCCAAATTAATCACTAAATTTTTTTGGTAGCGTTTGTTAGCACAATCTGGGTGACGCTGTTGTTGAAGCCCGATAATTCATGTAAACATCCTGTTTGCTCACACCTCTCCCTGATTGCGCAGAGCCATGTTAATCTGCTTTAAACAGTCAACATTTTTCTGATCAGCTTATCCACCAATA
>NW_015601782.1:0-455 GCF_001515605.1 Sinocyclocheilus anshuiensis | reverse complement strand
TCATAAAAATGTCAAATTATCTAAAATTTTATGAGACTTAATGACCTTTACACACAGTAATAAGATTTCTGCAGGTGTCCTCTGTACGACATTTCCTGTTTGATGTTTGCTTGTTTTCTCTGAATGTTAGTTTGACGACATGACTTATTTGGTGGACCAAAAGTTTTTCAAATAATTCTAATCATATAATAAAATAAAGAAAATATAATAAGCATAAATATACAAACATACAAGCAGTAAATAACATTTCCAGTAAATTATTCCAGTCTTGATGTTGATGGCAGAATTGAACAGCCCCGCAACATGCAAAAGGAAATTTTGGTTTATAATTTTGCCACGTCACACTGGTTAGCCCAGTCCATGGTGAAATGTAATTGGCTTAAAATCCCGCTCCTTCAAGTATGTGTGGATTGGCTTTTGTCACTTTATTTGGGACAGAATTATGTAACACTTGA
>NW_015601781.1:0-455 GCF_001515605.1 Sinocyclocheilus anshuiensis | reverse complement strand
AACTAATTAGTTGATTAGTTGGGTCAACTAGACACAAACCAGCCTCACCAGGGCTTCCTCTAGACAAACTAGTCCTTTGGAGAAGAACAGAAACAGACTACAGGTTCATTTGATGGTCATTAATTATTAGCCAGAATTATGATGGTTAACCCTTATATTATGTTCAGTCTGACCCCAATTTGAGTCGTAGGAAATACTGGTTAACCTCGGATGTTTTGTCTTGAAATTGTCTGACTATTTCTCATTTAGGAACATGAACATGCTTGTAAAGTTTCGACACTCTGCTGCTTTGAAACAATCTGTATTATTATATAAAATGCTATAGATATAAAGGCGGCTGAGCTGTTGTGGAATGTACATATGAAGTTTCTATTACAGTTGTGATGTTAGTGGGTCAAGTTGACCTGAAAATTTCATGGTTTTTCAAGAAATTTCAAAGCAGCTACACAGAACTA
>NW_015601780.1:0-455 GCF_001515605.1 Sinocyclocheilus anshuiensis | reverse complement strand
CGGTGCTGGCATGGCAGCTGGAGCAGTTCGCTCAGCCCATGTAATGATATCGCTTGCACTGGAGATGATGTCTGACCTCATTACCAGAGTTTAATTGGATTGTTACACAGTTTCACTTTTTCTTTCTCTCTTGCCTTTTCCAATTGCTTTCTTTCTTCCTCCCTGTTTCTCTCTCACCCTGCATCTGACAGCTCTCTAAAAGCATTCCATGCTTGTTTTGAAAGCAAATTAATTATTTCTCTAAGCCGTTTTTTTTAACATAGTTAGACGTACAATACAATCGCTATCATACCATGATTATATCGGAGGATTGAGTGACTTTTAAACAATGTCGCAATTCCATCTCACTTGTTTCTGGTACTTCAGACATAAAATGTCTGATATACATAGGCGTCATTTACATGTGGGACATGCTGATTTTGTCCACACCCCTTTTTGAAAGCCACTAATATATA
>NW_015601779.1:0-455 GCF_001515605.1 Sinocyclocheilus anshuiensis | reverse complement strand
GGGTTACAAGTCCAACTCTCTAACCATTAGGCCACAACTTCCCCTATATAGGGGGTAATAGGAGTATTAGTAGTCCTATATAGTATAGGACTTTGATGACAATAACCAACCAAATGTATGTTTTATAGAGAATCACTAACTTGATTCCTCCTCTTACATTTGCTCTGTCAATGCTGATCTAATATGAGAAAGAACAACACGGAAACTCATTTACCGCCATGTACATCATAATCAGGAAGCCGGTCATGAACTAGCATGAACTAGCTTCAGAACTGCAGCAGTGTGTGATGAGACGCTATAAGCTCACAGTTCAGTAAGATGCTCCAATAGTATCTCTTTGCTGTGAGGATCGATGAGGTTCATCTGAACACAGAAAGACTGTCACTGGAGGTGGTTGTGGAGAAGTTAATGGCAAGCTAAGAAAAGTGAACTGCTTGTATTAAAATGGCTTTGTA
>NW_015601778.1:0-455 GCF_001515605.1 Sinocyclocheilus anshuiensis | reverse complement strand
GAGCTTTGCCACAGATTTCTGTGCACTTAGAAGTAACCTCAGATGTTACATCACCTTCAGGCTCCCCACCTTGCTCATGCTGTGTTACTGGAGATTCCACTGCCCATGGAGCAGGCCCTGGGTGCATTGCAGAGACATGCGATCACTGTTACACTCTCTACATTTAACAACTGCTGCACATTCCTTTGCTATGTGTTTAGTGGAACTGCAACACCTGAAGCAGATAGACTGTTCTTTGTGGTACGTTTTTTCTTTTATCCAGGGGTTTTCCTCTAAAACCACGGCACTTTGACAACGGATGTGGCTTATTGTGAATTGGACATTGCTTACTAGGATCTGGAGGTCGGTTGGCTTTAGAGCTTGTAACTGTGGTTGGCACTTCTGTTTTCCTCACTGACACAGGTATTTTTTTGCTGACCCATGAAAATTTCTCCTGTTTAGGATGGCACTGCATA
>NW_015601777.1:0-455 GCF_001515605.1 Sinocyclocheilus anshuiensis | reverse complement strand
TCAACTTTAGTTCATAGACAATTACAACAACATTTTTTCCCCCTAAAAAACATAACCAAGCTGACCTTCTAGCGTGCTGAATATTCAGCTGTAGTTGAAACATCTCAATCTTGTTGTGAATCTTGAACAACACATGAATCATTTATGAGATAAACTAGACTAAATGATATGTTTTCCAATACTAAGCCGTACCGCAGGAGGTTAATGCTCTATCGTGTTTGAAAATAGCATACCACCTGCATTAAACCCTACCCTAAACTTAACCGATAGTGTTAACAACAAAAAATCTGTTAAATACACATTTGCTGAAGCAGCCATGCCATTTTAGCCTCCTTATACAAGGCTTCACCTCTTTTATTGTGACTTTTGTTTAACAGGATACATACCCAAACATTCCGCATCACAAGCATAATGGTAACACTTTATTTTAAGGACCAAATTTTAGCTATTAATTA
>NW_015601776.1:0-455 GCF_001515605.1 Sinocyclocheilus anshuiensis | reverse complement strand
GTGGCCGAACACACTGCTGACCTGTTTACGGGATGGTAATTACTTTGGAAGTGCCCAGCTTTTGGCTCTCACTGACCAGAGCGCATTAATGCCGGAAAAAAAAGCACAGGGTCTGAGCAATCAATCCATCCATGAGCTTGACCACTGCATTTTAAATGATGGGGTCACTGATGATTACAGCTAGACAATGAAACGTGTAAAAATTTAATTACAAAATCTATCCGTCATTTCCTTCACTTACGGCACATGTGACTGATGCCGAAAACATGCTCACTTGACAACAGTCATTTTTGGTCTCTCAACCAGTCAGTCAATGACGATTTCTGCAAAAGATTTGAGGTTAATATTTGCAAGCGAAACAATTGCTTTGCTGTAACGATTGCACTTGACTGAGATTTGAAAACAAAAATCAAAATCTCCCACCCACAGAATTTCTCTGTGAATCGACGAGCACT
>NW_015601775.1:0-455 GCF_001515605.1 Sinocyclocheilus anshuiensis | reverse complement strand
TCATCCTCCTCCTTGGGTTACGGGGGAACTGGGCAGCCGGCGGGCTTGTCGTTTAGGTGACCGGCAGGCTTGCGTCAATGGTGGCCGGCGGGCTTGACAACGGCGCGGCCGGCAGACTTGAATTCTGAGCTGCTGGCGGGCTTGTCTTTGGAGCGGCCAGCGGGCTAGAGTGAGCCGCAGCCGGCGGACATGACAACGGCGCGGGCGGCGAGCTTATTTTTTGAATGGCCAGTCGTCTTGACTTCAGAGCGGCCAGCACTCCAGGGCTGAGGAGCACGGTGGAGTGCGGAGCAAGGAACGGAGGGAGATGAGGAGTACATCAATCTAGAGAATTTTAATATATCAAGGAAACACGGAAAGCTCACGTAGCACATGTAGACATGGACAATACCGGACGCTGAACTATAAACAGGGAACACTATTTAAACACATGACAAGACAAGGGGATGACGAGA
>NW_015601774.1:0-455 GCF_001515605.1 Sinocyclocheilus anshuiensis | reverse complement strand
ACTTCCATTATACGACTGACAGACTGCAACGGTTTGAGTTAAAAAATCTCTGTTTGTGTTCTACTGAAGAAACAAAGTCAGCTACATCTCGGATGCCCTGGGGGTAAGCAGATAAACATCTCATTTTCATTTTGGGGTGAACTATCCCTTTAAAGGTTGTACTGTTGTGATGATTGTATGAGTCCTCCAGTTGTCCTCAGTGTAAAAAGATGGATCTGAAACTCATATATCTGCAAATGTGCAGAAGATGCTGAAAACCAAAGAACGTGCAGGAGCAACAGAAAGCAGCTTTACAGCACTGAGCATTACAAGACCCAAGAGCATCAAAACGGCAATCTTTCGTGTAAACTGTTCTTCTGTCATGTGGAATATATGTGAAATACACATCTTAGGCAGGGAAGATATAAACTAAAAAGCCAAATGCCATTTGAAAAAAAAAAAAAAAAAAAAGGCGA
>NW_015601773.1:0-455 GCF_001515605.1 Sinocyclocheilus anshuiensis | reverse complement strand
GCTGTCCAAACTCGGTCCTGAAGGGCCACTGTCCTGCAGAGTTTAACTCTAACCCTAATTAAACACACCTGACTGGTATGCCTAGTAAGACCTTGGCTGTGTCCGAAACTGCCCCTATAGCCTTAAATAGGGCACTGTTTGAGGGGACAGCCATTTGTGTCCGAAACCATAGTGAATGTTATCAAGTGCACTCTTCCAATCACATAATGCACCACAATAATGAGTGTACAACCGGTGTAATACCCATAATGCACTGTGAGGGTTGCGCACCAAATTAATTCCTACGTCTGACCACAAGATGGCATCCAGAGCGGAATCCTACAGATGTAAGATTCTTTATAATTTATTATTTAATTGTTAAATTAAGATTTATATGCATTAGTTTTCATGACAGATTACAAACAAATCATTTTGTTACTACTGGAGCTTGCCAGTTGCCTAAATAATTACCACAG
>NW_015601772.1:0-455 GCF_001515605.1 Sinocyclocheilus anshuiensis | reverse complement strand
GGAGAGTGACCCCGTGGCACACATGGTCGGGGTCATCACTATGGAGTCTGTGGATACACCAGTCTGGTTTGAAATAACAGGTATGGTGGATGTAGATTTTGAGAGTTTATTGTGTGTTGGTTTGACCTGTTTGGCCTTTTCATGCTGAAGCTTGGATTCTAAAAAGCAAATTTGTAACAAACTAAGATGATGAAATCTTTTTAGAGGAAGTTTCTTTGCATGAAATAACCTCTATCTTTGTGTTTATCTTCTCAATAGAACTCTCATAATATGACTTAAAAATAGATTGCATCTTCTTCCTGTCCCTTTATCTTTTAACCACTGACAGCTTTTACTTTCTCTCTTCCTTGTTTTGGAATGGTTTGGTTTCTTCTGCTTCTCTCCTTCTGCTTTCCTCCTCTTGTTTGTCACCTTGCTCCTCTTCTTGGCTTTGGAAGAGGACATGGCGGCTAAAG
>NW_015601771.1:0-455 GCF_001515605.1 Sinocyclocheilus anshuiensis | reverse complement strand
AGAGTTTGTTTAGGCGCTATAACAAAAAAAGCCACCAGGTGACACCCAAACTCCATTGATTTTTTAATGCATATTCCTGTAACAAATTGATACATTTCTGTCACAATATTAGTTCTACTACAAAATAACCACCAAATATGGAACCTTGAAGCTTCAGACCTTTCCAAATTGGTTGTCAAACTTAGCAAAAACCCAGCCTTAGAAAAAAACAGAAAAACCCAGAGCTTAAAATACTGCTCTAAAGAACCAATAATGACTTTCAACTTTTAATCTGCAAGATTTTGTGCTGAAAAGTCAGAGTTGGTGTGAAGGACTTCAAGAGGTTGAGAACTTCAGCAATTAATCTGCAGATTTAAACCATTTTCCCCTCCGGCTTGATCTCGTCCTGTTCATTTGGAAAGTAATGCCATGCGTTCATTAAAGACCTTGTGTTCTCCAGATTGCTGTTCTTGAAG
>NW_015601770.1:0-455 GCF_001515605.1 Sinocyclocheilus anshuiensis | reverse complement strand
AGGGGACTGAGGCGATCACGAATTCGTGTACAGTTTATGGAGCTATAAAAGGCCCCCTAAAAATGGCCTAGCGACGCCCATGCATGGTACCATAGCATTTTGTATTTATATGCATAGTATTTTATATTTTACTACACAGTAAAAATTGGTAACCTGCAAATGTCAACTTAAAGCACTATTTATAACTGATTTAAGACAAAAATAGTTCAGTCATGACAACTCTCAGAAAGGATTGATAAATCTTTATTAATGTAAAATGGAATGTGCATAAGTTTGGTCTTGGCGGCCTAGATCTGCTACACTGCTGCTGCTGCGGAGCAAGTAGACTTGCTTCAGCTAAATGCTCAGATCATAAAATAAAAGGAACATGCTTCTGCTGCTGCTGCTAGAGAGAGAGGAAGATCCCCCAGTAGCAGATCTAGGCAGGTGGTGCTGGGGAGGTGGTGGGCTAATAG
>NW_015601769.1:0-455 GCF_001515605.1 Sinocyclocheilus anshuiensis | reverse complement strand
GCTACTGGTGGCCCCACATGGCCCGAGATGTCGCCCGGTATATCAGGGGATGTTCGGTCTGTGCCATTTCCACCACGCCACGTCGTCTGCCCGAAGGGAAACTGGTCCCGCTACCCATTCCTCGCCGGCCCTGGTCCCACCTAGGGGTGGACTTTGCCACGGACCTACCCCCCTCAAACGGATTCACGACCATCCTAGTAGTCGTTGACCGATTCTCGAAATCCTGCAAACTCATTCCCCTGCGGGGACTACCTACCGCCCTGGAAACCGCCGAGGCCCTCTTCCAGCACGTGTTCAGGAATTTCGGTCTCCCGGAGGACATTGTTTCAGACCGAGGACCGCAATTCATCTCCAGGGTCTGGCGAGGCTTCTTCCGCCTCCTGGGAGCTTCCGTCAGTTTGTCTTCGGGATACCACCCGCAGACCAATGGCCAGACCGAACGGAAGATCCAAGAG
>NW_015601768.1:0-455 GCF_001515605.1 Sinocyclocheilus anshuiensis | reverse complement strand
TGTGATACCAGCCAAACATCTGGCGGTGATTATATGTTATAAAACAGCCTGCCACACGGGAGTGGCTCCCTTTCCTCCTGCTGACTAAAAACAATGGAAATGTCTGGCACGACACCGTCTCACCTTAACCTCATGAGACTTGGCTGCGCACAAATTAGCCTATGAAATGAGACTAAAAATAAAAATACAATCACATTTCAGACCGCTGAACTTGTTTGTACTGAACATGTAATGAGAACCTTTCATGTATTTTAAAGGTAGAAAGAAATTTTTTTAATTAAAATAGAAACAATCAGAACTTAAATGTCTCGCATATCAGGTTTGTGAAAATTGGTGAAAATCACATGAGTATACTTACAGAAAATGTTAAATGCATCCACATATGAACAATAAAAAAAAAAAATAGAACGAACGAATTGCATGCGTCACGGTGCGTGTGGAGAGATGAAGCGAGG
>NW_015601767.1:0-455 GCF_001515605.1 Sinocyclocheilus anshuiensis | reverse complement strand
ATTTGATCAGAGACTGTAGGCCCTATGCTGGTAAATGTGAGAGAAATGGTTCTACTCCACACTGCACTCTGTAATTCTCTGCTTCACTGGATTGTTGCTGCACTAGTTCTCTTTAAAATGTATTAATAATAATCAATTTTAGCAACACATCTGAGAATAGACCATAATCATTGACATGGGGACTACACACACTTGCCTTAGTTCCATCATTTGAAATTTCTCCAAGTTAATTTAATGAGCATTATCACGGCTAATGGGAATTAGAATTAGTCAGATAAAGAAGATTATCTTGGCATAATTAGCACTATCTGTCAACCTCAATTAAAATAATGGGAATTAGGAGAAGGCTTAATATGGCTACTCACAGACTGTTATTGACTAGACAGAGAAAAGCAAAGTTTCTTTATTTTGTGACTCTGTCAAATCTCTCTCTCTCTCACTTAAAAAAAAAAAAA
>NW_015601766.1:0-455 GCF_001515605.1 Sinocyclocheilus anshuiensis | reverse complement strand
TCTGTTATTTTAATAACACGCCAGGAGAGAGATATGGAGAACAGAATGCCAAAAGGTGGAAGGTCTCACTGGGTGTTTTAATATAGCTCAGAAGACCCGCAGCTCTGTTCCTCTCCACTCTTTTCCCACATCTCTCACTTCACCAACACCCAGAGCTGTTTGTGTGCTGTGCCTCTTAATTTTAAATACATTAGCCATTAGCTCTGTGTTCAGAACACCAGCTCGAGTAAGATGCAAGACATGCCGACTGGTTATTTGTCACAGCAGAGAGTCAATCATGGATTTCATGAGTTTACTGTGTACGGTTTGTATAGTGTTTTAGAGAATGAAATTTAACTGTAGTATTCCCAAATCTATTGGTAACACTTTACAATAAGGCCGTTAGTCAATATTAACTAATGAGCAATACTTTTGTTACAGTATTTATTCATCTTTGTTAATGTTAGTTAATAAAA
>NW_015601765.1:0-455 GCF_001515605.1 Sinocyclocheilus anshuiensis | reverse complement strand
GTTTTCATTTATAAAGCTCTAAAAACCTTACTGACTGATGTTTTATTGCACTTCCTTCAAATATGGAAAGAATAAAGGGTCTCAATGAAATATGTGCAGTTTCACATGACTAGTGCAAATTGACCAGAGCAATTTATTTCCTGTTTGCACCTTGAGAAGATAACTACATCAAAGCTCCAAAATGAAAGGCTAGTAAAGTATGTTAACAAAGAAATGACAAAGATGTTTGGTACACATTATCTTTAAGGTGTCTAGTATTAATATATGAAGTCACGTAGTATATTCAGTTTTGTTGAGTGTGGTTATAGAATGAGTAAACATGTTGATGGTCACAATAGTGACCAGTGGGATTACAGTGAACATAGGTATACAATATAAATCCTATTGCAGTTGTTAGTGAAGATTACACTCAAATGTTGCAATGACAAAATATTGCACTAAATTAAAAATTCAAA
>NW_015601764.1:0-455 GCF_001515605.1 Sinocyclocheilus anshuiensis | reverse complement strand
GTCTTCTAAAAGACGAGATAACTCGTCAATGGCAGGGAAAGAGTTCATTATTATATTATTTATATATTATAATTCACCTTTTAACAAGTGACATCATAATAAATCATTAATGCTTAAACTATTACTTAAAAATTTCACTCTTTAAGCATGAAATAAAAAACTGAATCAGAGAATATGACTTAAATGTGGGTATATTACCACTACCAGTAAAGTAATCATTAAACATTTGTAATTATTCAAAAAATATTAGAATTTCATCTTAATGTGGTTCCTAATTTCATTTCAAAAACTGAAATCTCCTAAATACCTTTACTTTTTTATCTTAATTTTTAATGCTATTGACAGTAATTTTCTAAAGTTGTCAGACATAACTGAATGTACGTCCAACTAAAGAAGGGACACTATATTACTTATCTATTTTCATATTGTGCATATAATAGTACTCATAATTTACT
>NW_015601763.1:0-455 GCF_001515605.1 Sinocyclocheilus anshuiensis | reverse complement strand
TGAAGACTAAAAAGACAGGACATTTGAATTTGTGAGAAGCAACTAATTTAATAAAAATCACTACTGTTTATTTGTTATTTTCAGCATTTTGGGGACATTTTTTATCTATTGGATCTCTTTGTTTAAAAGGTATTAATAAATAAATAAATGGCAGACAAAATAAAAATAATTAAATAAAAGTTTCTACATGTGGGTTGGCTTATACTTTCCCTGTCATCATAAATCTCTGCCAAAGTATTTTTCATGCATGAGTGCATTTCTGGCTCCATGTTCACCCCCATATCTGTCAACCAGCCTTGTGTGATAGATTCAGTCTGCAGCAGGGGTCAGAGTTCACTGAAGGGTTAACAGGAAGAGGCCAATGTCTCTGACCCCTTAAGGTCACCCAAGTCCCTCCACTTTAATTTTTAGCCTTTCTTCTCCTTTTCCTTTGTATTAGGCTACATTTTTTTTTT
>NW_015601762.1:0-455 GCF_001515605.1 Sinocyclocheilus anshuiensis | reverse complement strand
ATTTGTTGTTTATCACCACATAAATCATAGCCTCTTCCGACCTCTTGTGGACAAATCACGTAATGACATCAAAAATTAATATTCATAATGTGACTTTACACAGCCAAGTTAAGGCTGCTCTGTGCCAGCTCAAAATTCGGTGTCAAGACATAATGCTGCATAAAAGCCAGATTAAATTATGTCTGCTCGCAGCCTCTAGTATAACAATATTATAATGAATATGCATTCATTCCACCTCTGAGCAGCATTAATTTGTCTGTGTTAAGACTCCTCCTCTTCAGAAGCCAGAAAATAAATAATTTTATTTCTAGGTATATTTTTAAAAACAGTTGATAGATACATATTTTTACACTTATTAATTCAGCAGACGTTTTATTAAAAGTGGCTCAATTTCATTTTTGCATATTATTGGCTGGCACAAAAACAGTGTCCATGTTATTTATTGTTAGTAGCCT
>NW_015601761.1:0-441 GCF_001515605.1 Sinocyclocheilus anshuiensis | reverse complement strand
TCTGGATTTGGAAATCCCATGTTTTGCTGTCCATGATCAGCTAATCCACTTATTTTTCTGCTGGGTTTTCAAAGCAAAATTGATTTGGATCACAATGATCCAGATACACACTTTTTCAAATGACCAAATCTGGATTACTAATGCTCCGCGGAGCCCCTAAAGGTGATGGGAAAAAAAGTCAATGCTTTTGCATTTTCTCAGAAAAGTTGTGCATTGCATTCACACAATAAACTTTGCGTTCGCTCACAAATAACTGCTTTTGACTGGTTTATCTCTAATGATTGTGCCAATGTAGTCTACAAACAGTAATTTTAATTTAATTTTAAAGTAACAGTAACTTTTTTACTTTACTGTAAGGCTACTGAAAAGCTTAAGAGGTAGCCTAATGTCTACCTGCTATAATGTGTGTGTGTGTGTGTGTGTGTGTGTGTGTGTGTGTGT
>NW_015601760.1:0-455 GCF_001515605.1 Sinocyclocheilus anshuiensis | reverse complement strand
TGGTACAAATCAAAAGAGTCCATCCCCAAGACTCTTTGATATTCTGGTCTCCCGTGTTCCTCCTGCAGTGTCTGAAATTTTTCACCCATTTCATCTTTCGCCAGGTGAAAATGTCTGAACCCACAACTGACTATCAAAGGACTGTGTCCCTTACTTGTGAGTGCCTTCGAAAGTCCCAACATCATGATCTAAACCATGTTTAACCTGACTTTTCAAGTGGTAATATTCACTGAATAGTCTCACTCCATCCTCCTCTTCCTCATTAGTGTGGTTGTAGTTAACTCCAGCTCAGTTCCTCGACTGCTCCCGGAGGTGGACTGAGCAGTCTGTCAGAGTCAATCCATCAGTCCGTGTTCAGCCATGTGAGAAGCCCCCTTATGTAGATTCTTCACCCTCCCATGCCCCTCTTTGCTGTGGAGGTTAACTACCTCAGCACTCAGGACGTCTCCTCTGCT
>NW_015601759.1:0-455 GCF_001515605.1 Sinocyclocheilus anshuiensis | reverse complement strand
CTGATCTAAATGAGAGTGACCGAAGGTGCGCGTGTGTGTAAAGGCTGTGTTTAAGGGAGTTGGGGCGCAGAGACGAACAGATGTCCATTGTTAATGTCCAAGTGATTGCTCCATATGCGTTTCACGCCAGTTTTTTTTTATTTATTTTTTTAAACTGGTCTGGTCTTTAATTAACCCAGGCAAAATGAAGCACACTTTCGTGTGCAACACGTTTCCTGTGCACACTTACAGTATGACAGTATGATTGTTTGTGATGTTGAGATGTTGGCTCACCAGCAGCTACTCACGAGTTTGAATGTTAAGAGCTAACTGTTTTGCTTTGGTGTCCCTTGCTCTTTAAACCAGGTTAAATGCCCTTTATATTTGGCCCTTTATATTTGTGTGTTTGCTGGTTTTAGAGGGATTTTAGTAGCATTTAAGATGGTCAGGCTAGAGGACCAGCTTGCCGACTACAT
>NW_015601758.1:0-455 GCF_001515605.1 Sinocyclocheilus anshuiensis | reverse complement strand
TCTTCAAGAGCATCGCGTACAGTTAGATCCTCAAAAGACGTCTCAGACAAACACCATCGAAGTAAACACTCTGCAGGGCATCTCTCTAGAGGATGTTACAGTGACAAAAAAGGAGTGACAACATCAAGGAAAAGGCATTATCACCATCACAGAGACTCATCTTCACCCCCACGGTATCGGATGAGGCGTCATTATTCCCCCGTCTCACACTCAAGCCGGAGAGACAAATCTTCACATGACGACAGTGACCAGTCACGCAAGACTGACCTGTCAGAGTATAGCACTAAATCTTCACAACATGAATCTGGCCAGGTGCCAGACAGTGATAGCATTCAATCTGCGTACACATCAGGACAGAGTGTTAAAGTGGAGGGGGAGGCTGCTAATGGCAAAGACAAGCATTTGGCAGAAGTTCAGAAAGGTGGTCCTCCAAATACAAAACATGAGGCTGATCG
>NW_015601757.1:0-455 GCF_001515605.1 Sinocyclocheilus anshuiensis | reverse complement strand
ATCAATGTTGAAAACAGTGCTGCTTAATATTTTTGTGGAAACCATTATATATTTTTTAAGGATTTTTTTTATGAAATGGTAGATCAAAAGAACAGCGTTTATTTGAAATACAAATCTTTTGTAACATTATAAACATCTTTGTCACTTTTGATCGATTGAATGCGTCCCTGTTGAATAAAAGTGTTAATTTCTTTCAAATAAATAAATAAATAAGACTTGATGACCCCAAACCTTTGAACAGTAGTGTATATACTAAGACAAAATATAATATTTTACTATTTCTCACTGAGAGTCACACCAATGCCGTTTACAAAGGTTTTGTTGCTTAATTCTTTAATGCCAATATTCATTAAATATTAATTAGCTGTTTTTTAGGGCATTTACACTGAAATAGACCCACTTCATGAACTGTTTTAATTTACGACTTTGTGTTTACGTAGTATCTCATAGAGAAT
>NW_015601756.1:0-455 GCF_001515605.1 Sinocyclocheilus anshuiensis | reverse complement strand
TGCTAATGTGTGAGAGCAGTCAGGCTTTGAGTGAAGGCTGAGAGCATGTGAGTCATAGCAAGAGAGACGGTGAGAGAGAGAGAGAGGCTGAATGTATGAATGAGCTGCCGTAGTCTAGCGCGCTAACCGTGAGGCGAAGGGGAGGTGAGATTATACTTCCTGTACGGTGGACGGACAGCAGAGATTTTCAAAGAGTGGGAGGCACAGATGCCACTTATCAATGCCAAAATGTGTCATTTATTTTCAGGTAGGAGGGGGAAATCAAAACTGACCGTATTTACTTTAGGAACACATCACCTGCATGCCCTTATTGAGAACTATTCATTGGTGCATTGATACATTGGATGTTATTTTAAAAAATTATTATTGCCTCTTAAATCATCAATTTCCTTTGACATCACATAGACTGTGTAGGCTATTAGGTTTTTTTTTTTTTTTTTTAGCATACTTGCAAT
>NW_015601755.1:0-455 GCF_001515605.1 Sinocyclocheilus anshuiensis | reverse complement strand
CCCTCTCTCTCTCTCTCTCTCTCTCGTTCCCTTGCTCAATCACTCCCTCCCCCCTCTCTCGTTTTCTCCCTCCCTTCGTTTTCCTCCTCCCCCTCCTCTTTTCTGTGTGTGCAGAGTGAGAGAGGCCATTATCTGAGCCACACTGGGCATGTACGATGGAATGGTGGAGAGTGCAGGAAATACAGCCGCTGCAAAACGTAGAGAAGAGCACAAGTGGCAGACTGGCTGACTATTGCGCTAAATAAAGGACTGTATGGACATAGATCTATGGCTTATGTGACAGCAGAGATGCATGCAAAACCAAAATGAGCAGCTTTTTGTTATTGTAGAGGTGTTCTGGTTTTGTTTTTGTTGATCGGTCTAGGCTGTGAATTCTGAGAAGCTCCATAAGATGGAGGCTGCAGCAGTTAAATGCAGACGTCTACTCAAACAGTAAATGGCAGCTGCTGTGTGAT
>NW_015601754.1:0-455 GCF_001515605.1 Sinocyclocheilus anshuiensis | reverse complement strand
GCCATCAGAATGAGAGTCCAAACAGCTAATAAAAACATCACAATATGACTCCAGTCCATCAATTATTGTCTTAAGAAGTAAAAGCTGTGTGTTTGTAAGATACAAATCCATTATTAAGGATGTTTTATTCTAAACATCCAAAAAAAACAGTCTATAAACCATAATAATGCTTCCTCAAGGGAAAAAGTCCATCACCTATTGTCCTCTCACATCAAAACAGCCCTTAATGACTGTTTTTGCTTGTAAACTGTGCTTGATCTGTGCATACTTCTCTCCTGATTCAGACAAGATTACATTTTCACTAGAAAAAGCAATATTATGGATAGAGTACTCGATTTGAAGTTAAAATGTCTTAATTATGATTTTTTTTTCTTACAAACATGCAGCTTTTCACTTCACAAGTTGTGAATTGATGGACTAGAGTGGTGTGGATTACTTGTGGATTATTGTAATGT
>NW_015601753.1:0-455 GCF_001515605.1 Sinocyclocheilus anshuiensis | reverse complement strand
AGTAGCGCAGTCTCAGTTGAATGGCCACTCCTGAAACCTGACTGCAGGTCAGGCCCCCTCTACATTCAAGTCAGCTCCTTGATGGTAAAGCCCTACTCGAGCCTGCCCAGAAGGTCTCTCCCCCTCTTCAACCCATTTAATACCCTCCCTTCAGAGTGCTAAAAAATAAATTAATGGCTCTTGTCTCTCACAATACTTTTTAACTCTCTGCGCAATGCTACATCACGTACATGTTCAACAAATTGGTCCCTAACCAAAGTGTCTGGGTCTGTTATCTTATTTGTGTAAGAGCGCTGAATGTCCCCAATTAAAGCCCACAAGGGATGAGAAAACTTTTTTAAAGACTTTCCATCTTTTTGCCTTCTATCAAAAAGACAAACAAAGGAAGCATACAATTCTTTTAAAATTTGTAAAATAACTTCAGGATTTTTCCGGTCTGTCAAATAATGAAATAT
>NW_015601752.1:0-455 GCF_001515605.1 Sinocyclocheilus anshuiensis | reverse complement strand
CCCACCTTATTCTCCACACTCTGCTGAGACGTGTACATGGAGTTCCTCTGGCCGTTCTGAATGCGCTGGAGAGATTTCTCCACCTGGGGGAGCCACAGAAACACAGAAGATTTGTTTGTACAAAACCAGACAAAAAGGTCGGATACTCCTACGTCTTGTCTGTTACTATTATTTCCACATTTTCAACTGAAAATGAAACCTATGGGGGAAAAAAAACCTCAAAATGAAAAACTTAAAAGTATGAGAAATAAATTAGTGAACAAACATTTTATATAAAATTACTGAACATAAAATGTCAGATCAAAATAATACTTAAAAACTAAATTACTCAACATATAAAAATGCTATAAATATATATAAAAAAAACTATATTATATAAATCTATATATGCATGTAATAAAATTCATTATTATTTTTTGATAATTAATTATTAATAATTTATATATACTATATAT
>NW_015601751.1:0-452 GCF_001515605.1 Sinocyclocheilus anshuiensis | reverse complement strand
CCCCATCACCTTTTAAACTACCTCTTTTGTTTTACTCATTTCACTCAATTTCTGTCAGCGATCATGTCGTGTGTTCCGTATTTTCACGTCTGTTCAAAGTAACTGTCAAACAAGTTAGCAAAACGGTCTAAATCGGTTCGCAATTCAGTCTGAATCAGTTGGACAGTTAATGAACGCACTCAATCATACAGACGCGTTACGCATACAAACACTAAAATACAAACACGCCAGATAAAAAGTGGAATATTTACCTGCAGTCCAGTCATATTCAGGTTTTCTCGATTGCCAGCAATGAAAAAGATATTACTATATCAACACCTGTAGCCTACTGTAGGCCTTCATCTTGTGAAGAACTGAGATAAAGGCCTTTTCCAAACAAAATTATCAAAACACTACACTTATAATATTATATATAATATTATATATATATATATATATATATATATATATAT
>NW_015601750.1:0-455 GCF_001515605.1 Sinocyclocheilus anshuiensis | reverse complement strand
TGACCCTATCAGAACAAACCTGTGACTCATTTTTGGGTTGCAACCCATCAGATGAGAACCACCACACCAGAGAATGCTAACATCCAGTCTTTGTTTCCTCAAACAGTTTCTAAGGGAAGACTTGAAGTACCACGACCCAAAAGGAAAACACAACAGCTTCCATAGAGCAGATCTGTTGATCACAGTGGAGGAAATGTGGAAGTCCTGGAAGGCCTCTGAAGGTTTGCACACATCTCATCAGGCTAATTATATCAGTGAAAAGCAATTAACCATTTTTAGAGCCATTAAATCATTCCCAATAGTCCACATTATAAACCCACATCATCTTTAGATGCATGTAGAAATGAAAGCTTTATGTTTGTGGAACTGAAAGCATCAATCTTCCATCATTTGTTCAGTATATCTTCCATGGTAATATTCAGCGTCACTTACGGGTTTTTTTTTTTTTTGTCTAT
>NW_015601749.1:0-455 GCF_001515605.1 Sinocyclocheilus anshuiensis | reverse complement strand
AATAAATAAATAAATAAATGTTACTTTTCAACTACATGTCAACTAACCCAGAGTAGTAGTAGACTGTAAATTGATGGTTAGGGTTAAGGAAGTTTTTGCAAGTAAACATGCACTTGGAAAGTTACTTATAGTCAGTAGAATGTCTGTTGGGGAGCATCAAAATAAAGTGTTAGATATTAAGCTGACAGTCTGTTAAAGCAATAAGCCCCAAGTAGCCATGGTTTACAGTGAATTTATAACAACTAAGGGGCATTGTTAGGCACGACGCCCCCTTAGCTGTTATAAATTCACTGTAAACCACGGCTTCACGGTTATTCCATATACACTGTAAAAAAATAACCTTGAATTGAACGGTAAAAGATTGTAAAAATGCTACAGTACAAAGCTGTTAAATGGTTAACAGTAAATTCTCCTACTATATATGGTGAAAAACTGTATTGGACATTACATGTATT
>NW_015601748.1:0-455 GCF_001515605.1 Sinocyclocheilus anshuiensis | reverse complement strand
ATACAAGGCTGGCCTCAAATAATGCCTGTGATGGTAAATAAGCTTCATTTGCAGGTAAAATAACTCACTTTACGCTTCGCTAATGAAGTAAGAAAAAAAAAAGATAAATAATCTTAAAACAATCATAATAATCTTATACAATCTGCTCTTGCATAGTATTTTATTCTTAAAATAAGATCAGTAAGATTGTATGGCTAGAAATAAGATTGTAAGTCTTGACTAGATGAGGAGTTTTTGCAGTCAAAAGAGAGAGAGACACTGTCACTGTCCCCCCTGATTTAAAAATAATAATAAAAATAAAAAAAACTACAAAGTTAAAATTAAACTTTTAAGTTGCATTCAATTTAATTATTTTCCAGTATGCTCTACATGTTGTCTCGGGAGCACCCTTCGATTTTACATCTGTAATGATCATTTCAAGTAATTGGCTTTTATGATGTTGTTGTGGTTGATAT
>NW_015601747.1:0-455 GCF_001515605.1 Sinocyclocheilus anshuiensis | reverse complement strand
GGGCTGCAGCCCGAGTGTTCATTGCCTTGTTATGAACACTACTCTCCAGACAGCGTCTATGGATTTTGTGGTGGGAAACTAGATAGTGTTGCAATGTGTTGTTTACCTCACTTTGTGAAGCAGTCTTGGGGTCAGTGAGTGTCTGCTCTTTACAGAGACAGCATGGTGGCTACTAGAAGAGATGATCTGTGTGTATATAGACTTATTGTTATTATTATTAAGTACAAGTTCTGGCATTTATAGTGCTACATTCTAACTGATTAGAACTGTAATAGGCTGGTAAAAAATAATAAAGATAAAAAAGTCATGTTTGATCAGACACCCATTTCAAGTAGAGAATACAAAATACAAGTATTAATACAAACATTACATAGTGTATATGTACAGTCAAACCAAACTTTATTCAGACTCCAACATTTCTCACATTATCACAGTTTATTCACTATAGTTTAGAA
>NW_015601746.1:0-455 GCF_001515605.1 Sinocyclocheilus anshuiensis | reverse complement strand
TTATGGGGGGGGGGGACAATAAGATCGTTGTAATATGCAATGGAAGCATTTAGTATAATCACCAGAACACAACAATATGATCTTCTTTCAATTCAATCCATGTAACAGTCAGTTAATTTATAGCAAACAATACAAAGATACATTTCAAATCAGCTTTGTTGCTGAATTAAAGATGTAACAGTAATACAGGCTACAACTGTCACATTATAAACTACACTTATATTACCTAACTTACATTATTGACAAATTCCAGAATATTTCTATGCAATGCAATGTGCTCTTAAAAGGTTTAATAAAGTCACACTTTATTTTAAGGTCCAATTCTCACTATTAACAAACTATTCACTATGACCTTTGCCTCAATAAACTACTAATTTGCTTTTATTAATAGTTCGCAAGGTAGTTGTTAAGTGTAGGATTAGGGATGTAGAATATGGTCATGCAGAATATGTGCT
>NW_015601745.1:0-452 GCF_001515605.1 Sinocyclocheilus anshuiensis | reverse complement strand
GAGTGGGAGGGAATGGGAGTCATTCTTCCAGGATTGTGACGGGACATTTCACAATTTTTATGCCATTTATGCATAAAACTGCTGAACAGTCATTGTAAGCTGTGAAAGTACCATTTTCAAAAATGATTACTTGTGGTTTCCAGCTTTGAAAGCTGCATTTGTTCTCATGCCATTACTTTTTTTTTGTACAGACATTTACCTATATTTACAATTATTGGTGGCTTTGTGAGAAAAAAAATCCAGCTGGTATGTTTTATATGTGGTACCAGACCACTGAATGTGCCAAAAGTCTAATTGCAGTGGACAGCCCTTGCCTGACCTCCTGCTTCAAAACTCATGATTAAAAATATATATAAATATAAATAAATATATAAATCTTACTGACCCCAAATTTACATCAGTACAGTATATGTTTAAAACACACACACACACACACACACACACACACACAC
>NW_015601744.1:0-455 GCF_001515605.1 Sinocyclocheilus anshuiensis | reverse complement strand
TATATATATATATATATATATATACGTGTGTGTGTGTGTGTGTGTCTTACTGTTCACATGTAAAATAATTTGTATTGTCAAATCTAATTATTTTACATGTGAAGTGTGTATATATATATACACACACACACACGCTCACACATATATAAACATACATATGCATATAGCCATTAAAAGCACAAGTCTGCACAAATTACCCATTCGTGCAACAAAATTAGACTAATATGATATTTAATTTGCATTTATATTGAATATTTCACGGCGGACATCAGCCCTGCAGGGTGTGCTGCTGCCAGCAGAACAAGGTTACATGACAGGAGAAACCATATAAACATTAGCAAAACAGGCTACATACCTCACCGTGATGCGCTGTGTGGAGCCTTCTACACAATTACACAATCAGAGCGTTATTACGCTCACTGTCATGCTGGAAATATGGAAAATACAACGTACAG
>NW_015601743.1:0-455 GCF_001515605.1 Sinocyclocheilus anshuiensis | reverse complement strand
ATTTATTGGGTACTTTCAAGTCAAGGTCGCTGCCCCGAACCCTAACCCCTACATTTCAACTTATTGTTGCTTTTAAAAGTAAATTAAATTAATATTACTGTGTTTCGGTAGTGACAAATTTTGGGAGAGGACATCTTTCGTTTACCATTACACCCCTAGTTATGTTTGTGCATTTAAACATAATACATTAAAAATAGCTTTATGTCTATGGTCAGCAGCTAATAGTGAATGCAAGTCTCCTTCTCTTTCTCTCTCTCTCTCACAAACAAAAACACTCTAACCCACACAGGCACAGAAGCACTCGGGGAAAGACAAATCAATGCTGGGAGAAAGCGCTTTGAGACAGTTCCTTTAAAAACAGTGAGTTTAATCTGCGCATGCCAGACTTCCTGTGCGATGCATCACCTCGCGCTAATGATCTTAAGAGTTCTGGGAGGATGTTTGCCATATGTATT
>NW_015601742.1:0-455 GCF_001515605.1 Sinocyclocheilus anshuiensis | reverse complement strand
AAAATCTGCAGTCAAAAGAAATCAAAAAAAGTAGGTACACATAGCAAAGCATTATCTGGGTAACAGATAGTTTCTCTTCCACAGAAATACATGCTGTGAAATATTATGTCTGCTGCATGAGGTGCTACAGGTCAAAGGTTAAGCATGTAAAGCTGCACAGATGTTCACATGACATGACTCAGAACACACTACATGTCTTTGAACACAAACATACAGTGCTGGGGTCAGACTCATCTACAGTAAGACTTTTGTGGTAAAAAGGCAAAGTGTTTAACAGTGACATGACAGCTTGACAGCTGAACCTGCGAGCCATGTTTTTTTATTTTTATTTTTTATTTTAATAAGCTGTATGAAAAGGCACAAGCCCTTTTTCGCTCTCCTATACCCTTTTTTCTTCTCTGTCTTTTTCATGCTCTCCCACTCTCTCTCACTCTCTCTCTCTCTCTCTCTCTCTC
>NW_015601741.1:0-455 GCF_001515605.1 Sinocyclocheilus anshuiensis | reverse complement strand
TTGTTCATCTTATCAAGTAGCTCTAAAGCTGACCGTCGAGTCAAAACTGTCTGAGCCACAAATAAGTGCTGCATGCAAACACAGAGACAATGTAGTGCAAGTGGCTGCTTGTGAAGTGGCCTATGTAATATTCAGACAAAAATAACAGAATAGAGGAACGTAATCAAGAAAATAGTTAATATTGACTGAATGGACACAGGTGTGTTGAACACATTTTTCATTTTACAAATATATTTCCAATTATTATACTCTTACAGCAGCATACTGTGATTTAAACTACCGTTCAAAACATTGGGGTCAGTAAGAATTTTTTACTTTGATTTTTTTAAAGAAATGTTTCTTGAGCACCAAATCAGCATACATTTGGATGATTTCTGAAGGTTCATGTGACAGTGAAGACTGAAGTAATAGCAGCTGAAAATTCAGCTTTGCCATCACAGGAATAAATGACATTT
>NW_015601740.1:0-454 GCF_001515605.1 Sinocyclocheilus anshuiensis | reverse complement strand
TGTCCTATCCTAACAAATCATACATCAATGGAAAGCTTATTTATTGTAATAATAATAATAATGTATAAATCTCAATTAAAAAAAATGTTGACCCTTATGACTGGTTTTGTGGTCCAGGGTCACATACTTGCTTTGTCATTTATTTATTGAGAAAAATGATCCAATATTACAGATCTGTGAGTGGCAAAAGTATGTGAAATATCAGTCCTGCATAACGGCTTGTAGGAATTTTAGCCCATTCCTCAGTACAGAACGCTTCAACTCTGTGATGTTGGCGGGTTTCCTCCTATCAACTGTTTTTCAGTTTCAATTTCAATTGGAAAGAAAATATTTTTGTCTCATTTGTTTGATTGGCTTCTCTTTGTCTACATTCAGGACTTGTGTGAAACATCTGATGATGTTTTTGGTTATATTTATGCAGAAATATAGAAAATTCTGAAGGGTTCACAAACTT
>NW_015601739.1:0-455 GCF_001515605.1 Sinocyclocheilus anshuiensis | reverse complement strand
TCGGCTGACTGGGACGTAGGAGGTTGAACTAATAGAAATGTTCAGCCGAGGCAATGAATGTGTGCCTGACGAAGAGAGCATGTGTGGGCTGACTGGAGAACATGGAGCGCATTTGCTTTTAAAGAGACTTTTGGGAGCAGCTGACCAATAAATCCTTCAGGCCAGAAGGGCAAGGGTGGGCAGAGGCCGCAGCTCGTGGGAAAAAATGGCTGGGAGATGGATCAAGCATGTGATAGGGCACCTGAGAATCTACTGATGACGACCAGATATCCCCTGTCTGTCGCAATTGTCACAATTGTCTGGCTTGTCACAATTACAAGGAACTACTGAGTTAAGCTATATCATTTCAGTCATCGGTAATGTCAAGGTGAAACTCTACATTATCTCTTGGGACCGCAAAGGAATATTATAGGTCACATCAAAATACAAACCTGTTTTATCATGCCGTAGAATCT
>NW_015601738.1:0-455 GCF_001515605.1 Sinocyclocheilus anshuiensis | reverse complement strand
AAGTGCACTTTTTATTTTTGGAATTTTCAGTGTGAACGCACTACTAACACTATTTATACTACAAAACGTCACAGAATAGAGCATAAGTATGCGATTTGGGACACACCTGTAATGTGATGTAATGAATGATGATGATCATATAAATAAACTAGCCCTTAAATGCATGAATGTTTCGCCAATCATTATTAGGCTGCATCGTGTCTTTAGAGGCCCGTACCAATCCAGCACGGCCGAATCTCTAGGCCTAACTGCTGCAATAACAAAACAAAAAAAAACCTCGATATTTTACGAACAATTACAGAAGAATAAAATAAAGCATTTTTCGTTACCTTTTTAAACTTGGAAGGGTTCAATTTGAGTAGATGATTTTACCATCGCTGTCATCGTCAGAGCGCACTTCCCCAGTGTCACGGTTCATGGGTCTGTGTGCTCATTCTGTGTCTGTGTCTGTGTGT